>NW_022145607.1:8612527-8797490 GCF_000002235.5 Strongylocentrotus purpuratus
TAGAAATGTGTATATTGTTAGAATCACGAAATCCATCGTTGTTAACACCTTGTGTAAAACGAGGATCATTGATCACAACACCGACATAGTTGGCAATTAATGTTCCATTTCTATACCAATTCTTGTAGTTATCATATCCAAGACCAGGTCGATCGCAGCTCAGTGTGATATCATCTCCGATGTTAGCTAGTCTTAGTATTGTATCACCTTCCACTCTATATCCAAGATCCACACAGAAAAGTACAACAAACACAGCAACACAAACACAAAACAACTGCGATCGAATGGACGCCATCTTCGAACCAAGTTTACTAACAACAATGATGAAAAATCCAATACTAAGAAAACAATATTGGATGTGCTTTCATCGCTACGGAACAATGAAAGTGAAGTTTTTCTCTCGCTGTGTCAATCTAGTAACTGATAGTATTGATTTGATTTGTAAAAGACGGTGAAGTACCACAATGACTTTTTGACCATTGTCTGCATTCGATGATTGATATAGTTCCTGAAACTCGATGGTGTATAAGGGAAATAACGGTTTGCAGCAGGTCGTGATGAAAAGCGCGTGCGCAGGACTGAGCCGATTTGAAGAAGAGAACTTCTTTTTGATGTTCTGAAACTTTTGTCATAAAACCTCATCACGACAAATCATCGAAATATTTATTTCCCATCATGTTTTGTCACTATAGTGGCGTAGTATTACATTAATTTCGTGTGTTAGGTTCACGCTATATTGTAAAATGAATACATTTGTCACATTGCTTGACCCGTACCTCCAGATAACAATGATCGGTGTTCGAAAGATCATGGCGATTTTTATGTCGAATCTATTTCTGACGATGATCTCGATACGAATCCCATGCATGAACCTTTGTTACTCGTAATGGTAAAGAGTCTCGTATTTATTAGTTTAAACAAAATATCTGTAACGATCATGAAAATAACGTTACGTCACGTGACTCACGTCTGAAGAACCGCGGCAGAGCCAGGTTCTAAAAGAATTCACTTTTATAGTACATGTCTTTCGTTTGTTAATAAAATATTATATATTATATTATTGAATTGTATTCTGCCCCTTGAGTCTAGATGTGTTAAGACTTCAACCTACTTGACAAGGAAATAACAATTGTATTAATGTTGATCCATCGCCCGTCAAAACACATACGATCACTTAAAAGCCTAATGAAACCAAAATTGTATACATAGAAAGTATTTTGTCAGCATTGTATTATGTATTTTGACCAACATTGACACTTTCTCTAAGAAAGTAGGCGTGGCACGGATATTTTCAATATCGCACAGAACATGAAGTGTTTTTTCCGTTAAGGTAAATTAAAATTATGTCATTAACAACGTTGAAGTTAGCTCATTAGAAGAACCTCTTACCCGACTATATACAATGGAGAATACTGTTTATATGTTAACATTCTTAGTCATAAGAGCGGCACTAATTACTATTACTACTACACCTGTACTACAAATAATACAAATATATACCTCGATCCATTTAGCGCTTTACATATTATTTTTACCCTGGTCATGGGATTCAGTCACGCACACAGTGTGCACCATCTCCACCCGGGGGGGGGGGGGGTAGTCGTAGCACATTGTGACCACGCGGGCAAGTATTATTACATATTCCTAAATTTTTTCAAAACATATATTTCCTTCTCCATATTTGAGAAGTATAGAAAACAACGCAAATGTTGTGTTTTATGCTTATTTATTTGCAACTTAAACTTTACTTTGGATTTTAATCTACACGTTGCGCTGGTATAAAAAGGTTTTTGTTATACTCTTATGTTATTGAATTATCAGTCATCTGAGTACAGATGAATATACACGTTTTTATCGACAAAATAATGGACCCATACCATTTGTTGAAGATAATATTTTTGTTATGAAATATCTAATAAGGTAGGTCCTACTTTAATAAACCTACTTCTCCTAATTCTCTTTCGCGATTAGGATTGAGGATTCGTAGATGCCTTCGTTAACATTTTCTCACTTGCCTCGAGTTTCTAAGGTCGCAAAAGACATACAAAACCATAACATTACGTTTTCGTTTCAAATGTCATGATTATAGGCCAATTTAGAAAATCCGGATTAAGACGGATCTTTTCCACTCTGGACGATAGACCTAAAGTAACCTATTATTTTTACCTAGTGCACACATTTCTCGTTTCTGATAAAGAAATTATTATTTATGTCATGTAACTGACGACTTAACGCGTACTCAGAAGCTCTGCGTATTACATAAATACAGATCATACTGTAACAGTTTCTAAAGATAAATCAATTGTCATTGGATATGAATATTGAGAAGCGAAATACAAAGAAAGGCAAATGATGTACCATAAGAACAGCGTGATAAACATTTGTAAGAACACCTATACAATTATAGCTATGATAGAGAAGCTCGTTATTAAAGGTTCTAACGTAATTATTCTTAGATGTTAATACCGATCTTATATTATTTGATGTTCATATTACGGTCGGTGAAAAAGAAGAGATACTTATTTTCTAAATTATAAAAGAGAACATCCTGTTTTAGTCATCTTTTTATTATCGATCAAATCTACATAAAGCACTTAAAATAGCCATGTTCATCATCATTTGAATTATGCGAACATTGCAATTTGCAATGATATATTACATTTCTCTAACAAGATTTCTGTAGGCGAACGATAGGCTACTGAAGTTACTCTTTAGTTGATTTTTTGAAAGTCTCTACAATCGTGGTGTACGTGAATATAGTTAAGGTCACCAGCAAGCCATCAAAGAATATGACTTTAAAAGTAAGCAGAAGCTTAATCCACTTCATTTTACTTTGCAGAAATATAGAAATAAAACCATTTCATCTTATTACACCTTTTTATACAGAATCTTAAGTACACGGCATTCTAAGACTTCGGCTCATGATAAGACATTATTAAAACAAAATTGATTAGAATTTCCTTTTAAACTCAGATCCATAGTTTAGTTTGAGTATTCATTAGAACCAACATATATCACCGTAAAGACTAAAGAAAACAGTTGTACTGTTTGAACTCGCTCCAAAAGATGGTATTATCTATTAGCTATTAAAAGATTCCTGAGCTTGTCACACCAGCATATACACGATTTTAAATCCCTTTTTATGGTGTCATTGAAATAATTTACATTTCAAAAAGATGCCGATGTTGTGACAGGATATAAACACATTTTCAGAACCCATTTGTTTCCTATCATGTTGTATGTAAGATTTCCATGCTACACAATGTGGCTTCAATGTTTCGACGGTAAGAGCCTCCCCAATAATCATCTTTTGTCAAAATGTAACCAAACATAATTAAGTATTGGCTAGAAAATAGGCGGCTCGCCTTTAAATGACAAATATTCAAGATAATGATTTGATGAAGTTAAAGTTCAAAGCAATGTACCCTTGAACAACAAGTAAATTTGAATTTCAAAGTTTTAAACAAAATAATTATCAAAAAAAACACACACGAAGGTATTCGTTTCTTATTTGATTGGTCTAATCAACCTCGGCATACAACGCATCAACACTGGCTACCTCATCCTTAGGCAAGGTTGGTGTCTGTCCTGCTTCTGGAGTGGCCTTCAAGGTATTCTTCGTGGGTCCTTCATCTGGCATGTCACAGAGCGGAATCTCATCAGCATCATCTCCTGCTCCTGGCTTCTTGACATTCTCATACTGGTCCCCTTGCTGAAAGGCACCCCTGTTCTGCTCGTGTCGAGTGATGATGACATCGTTGCCATAGAGATGATCTGAAGTGGAAGATCTATCAGTAACTTTTGATGTTGATTTTGACTCACGTTTGATGGTTGCCCTTTTATCCGGCATGGCATAGAGAGCTTTGTCCAGTGGACCTTCTACTCGTGAGATGGAGCTATCAGCGATCTTATCTCTAGATTCGTAGAGAATATTGTCAATCATTTCACCATTTTCAGGATGATCTGCACTTCTTTGATCCACACTGGTTTCCCTTAATTCCTTAATGGAATTAGCATACTCCGGACCGTTCTGAGATCCATCTTCAACCGATTCGTAACAAACTTCGGGAGTCTCCTTTTCAATCGACGCATTGCTTATATGTATTTTTTCTCGTCGATCTTTTGAATGCTGACATCGCAAAACAATATTGATAACAATCAATATCAGGACGAAAACAGAACTAGGAATGACGATAATAAGGGTTATTTTGCCATCCCTCATGTTTTTGTCAAAGCTGCATGCATTCTTGGTCTTTGGTGCGTAATGTTTTGTTGTAGAAATTGATGTAGATCTATCAGCCGGTACTTTTTTTGAAGCTGTATATGATGTCAATAGTTTGATTTGCGATGTTTGTTTCAATGCTATGATGCAATTAGAACATCTAATGACACGTAAGTCATACGAAATAATTTCTTCGTCATCAAAGTTTCGACATTGGAAGGTAGCTGAATCATTAATTCTGATGTTAGAAATATGTATATTGTTAGAATCACGCGATCCGTCGTTGGTAACACCTTGTTTAAAATGTGGATCATTGATCACAACACCGACATAGCTGGCAATTAATGTTCCATTTCTATACCAATTCTTGTAGTTATCATAAGCAAGATCAAATCGATTGCAGCTTAGTGTGATATCATCTCCGACGTTAGCTAGTCTTCGTATTACATCACCTTCCACTTTATTTGCAAAATCCACACAGAAAAGTACAACAAACACAGCAACAAAAACACAAAACAACTGCGATCGAATGAACGCCATCTTGGAACCAAGTTTACGAACACTTATGAAAAATCCAATACTAAGAAGACAATATTGGATGTGCTTTCAGTTTTTCTCTCGCAACGTCAATCTCGTATTAACAGGTAATATTGCTTTGATTTGTTAAAGACAGTGAAGGACTATTAACTATTGTCTGCATTTGATGATAATTTCTTGAACTCGATTGTGTAAACACTTACGACCTCTTAGAAGCCTAACGAAACCAAATTTGTATACAGTCATAGAAAGTACTTGTCAGCACTTTATTATGTATTTTGGAAGATAATTGATGATATTATGACCAACATTGACACTTTCTCTCGGAAAGTAGGCGTGGCAGAGATATTTTCAGTTTCGCACAGAACATGAAGTGTTTTTCCGTAAGTATTTCCTTATTAGGTAAATTAAAATGATGTCATTAACAACTTTGAAGTTAGCTCATTAGCAGAACCCAACTATATGCAATGGAGAAAACTGTTTATATCTTAATATTCTTAGCCATAAGAGCGGCCCTCATTACTACTACTACTACATCTGTATTACAAATAATAATAATATATCTCGATCTATTTAGAACTTTACAGATTATTTTGTATTCTGGTCATGTGATTCAGTCACGCACACAGTGTGCACCTTTCCACTCGGTGGGGGGGGGGGGTATATCCGTACCACATTGTGACTATGCGGGCAAGTATTATCACATATTCCCCAATTTATTTCAAAAAACAACATAAATGTGTTTTATGTCTATTTATTTTCATCTTTAATCGTTAACCTTTGATTTTAATCTACAGGCTGCGCGAAGATAAAAAAAAAATGGTTTGATGATACGCTTTATTAAAATATCATTCATCTGATTACAAATGCATATACACGTTTTTATCGATAAATATAATGGACACATACCATGTTGAACATAATACAATTTAGTTTCACTTTTCCGTTATGAAATATCCAATAAGGTAGGCCCTATTTTAATAGACCTACTCCTCATAATTCTCTTTCGCGATTAGGATTGAGGATTCGTAGATGCCTTCGTTAATATTTTTTCACTTGCCTCGTGTGTATAAGGTCGCAAAAGACATTAACAAAAACATAAAATTACGTTTTCGTTTCAAATGTCATGATTATATAGGCCAATCTAGAAAATCCGGATTAAGACGGATCTTTTCCACCCTGGACGAAAGAACCAAAGTAATCTATTATTTTTACCTAGTGCACACATTTACAATATTTCTTTATAACTTGAAACATTTCTTTTAATCCAAAGACTGAGTAATAGCTTGTTTAAAAAAAATACATATAGTAACTAAGTATGGTAAAAATATTAATAACTAAAAGAGAACAGTTATCGGTGATAAGTACTTAAAGAGAGTTATCATATATTTATATATCTTTTGTCTTTAATACAAATTCCTCGGTTCTGATAAAGAAATCATTATTTATTTCATGTAAACGACGACTTAACGCGTAATCAGAAGCTCTGCGTATTACACAAATACAGATTATACTGTAACAGTTTCTAAAGATAAATAAATTGTCATTGGATATGAATATTGAGAAGCGAAATACAAAGAAAGGCAAAGGATGTACCATAAGAACAGCGTGATAAACATTTGTAAGAACACCTATACAATTATAGCTATGATAGAGAAGCTCGTTATTAAAGGTTCTAACGTAATTATTCTTAGATGTTAATACCGATCTTATATTATTTGATGTTCATATGACGGTCGGTGAAAAAAAGAGATACTTATTTTCTAAATTATAAAAGAGAACATCCTGTTTTAGTCATCTTTTTTATTATCGATCAAATCTACACAAAGCACTTAAAATAACCATGTTCGTCATCATTTGAATTGTGCGAACATTGCAATTTGCAATGATATATTACATTTCTCTAACAAGATTTCTGTAGGCGAACGATAGGCTACTGAAGTTATTCTTTAGTTGATTTTTTGAAAGTCTCTACAATCGTGGTGTACGTGAATATAGTTAAGGTCACCAGCAAGCCATCAAAGAATATGCCTTTAAAAGTAAGCAGAAGCTTAATCCACTTCCTTTTACCTTGCAGAAATATAGAAATAAAACCATTTCATCTTATTACACCTTTTTATACAGAATCTTAAGTACACGGCATTCTAAGACTTCGGCTAATGTGATAAGACATTATAAAAAATAATTATATAGAGTTCAAATCAGTTTTATCTTAATTCCCTTTTTAACTTCAGTAGACAGTTTGGTTTGAGTTACCTTTAGAATCGACATTTCATATCAAAGTAAAGACTTGAGAAAACAGTCGTATACTGTTTGTACGCTTCAAACGACAGTAAAGTGTATTATCTACAGCCATTAAAGTGGAAATTCAAAGAATATTACAAATTTGTCAACTAATGTATCACTAGAAACTGGTAAGCTAACAGATGGCCATCGTACAAGTTTTAGGTCAACTACATATCGGGGGATTTATAAAAATACAAATACAACCACCTCCGTAGCATCTGGGATATACGAGAGATGTTTGAATGACGTCACATAATGGACCAATACTGCCCAAGCAGACGACATCCCATAAAGAATGAACATAATTGCAAAGCTATTATTTCTCAAATTATAATGAGTTTAGTGTATATAAATGTGATGGCATTTCAAACCATTCAAAAGGGGATATGAAACCGATTCTGGTAACTTAAATCTTTTGTTTGTAAATACACAGTATAGGGGTTAATTAACAATCAAGGAAACCAGACTTTCAAATTGAAAACCCCCCAGATTGATATTAAGGACGGCATTTGTTCCCTCTCGAAACGCCGAACATACAGCGGTGTGTGCAACTGAATATACAATGGCGTCTTATTTTGTTTACAAGCGACAGATTCCTTTATTTTTGTATCTCTGCATTTGTCATCAAAATAAAAACATGCACGGGGTTTAGAGTGAGGCAATAGATTATACATTTAGCCTGACGGTAGTGAAGTAAGAGAAAGAACTCAAGAGAAGATTAAAAAAAACAGGCACTGAAAATGTTTGAGATGTCATGGGACATCGTTTGCTTGTGCAAATCATGTCCATCCTGTGATCTCACACATCTCAGCAGTGTTCGGAGAGCTCTTCAGGTGCTATTCCGGGTCTGTATTTAAGCGTTTTGTAATTTATAATAATCATTACTTCGAATGTTCCAAGCATTGAATTTTGATAACCTTGTCGAATCAAAGTTTCATCTTTGCAATAATGAAAATAAAGTTATTTTTTAAAATCAATGAACATCTACTTTAAAAGATTCCTGAACGTGTCAAACTAGCAGATAAGATTTTACGTGAAATGAAAACATTTACAATTAAAAAAGATGCTTAACACTCTAATAGCAGCCGATGGTGGGACAAGATTTAAACACATTTTCGGAACCCCTTTTTCCTATCATGTTATATGTAAAATGTTCATGCTACACAATGTGGCTTCAATGTTCCGACGGTAAGTCCCCAATAATCATCTTTAAGTAAATTACTTTGTCAAAATGTAACCAAACATAGTTCAGTAATGGCTAAAAATCGGCGGCTTGCCTATAGGATGACAAATATTTATGCTTTCGATTTGATGAAATTAAAGTTAAAAGCAATGTACCGTTGAACAAGTAAATTCGAATTTTGAAAAATTTCAAACAAACTAATTATAAAGGGGAACAAATAGTTAATCGTTTCTTATTTTATTGGACTAATCAACCTCGGCATACAAAGCATCTACACTGGCTACCTCATCCTTAGACAAGGTTGGTGTCTGTCCTGCTTCTGGAGTGGTCGTCAGGGTATTCCTGGTGGGCCCTTCATCTGGCATGTCATATAGCGGAATCTCCTCAGCATCATCTCCTGATCCTGGCATCTTGACATTCTCATACTGGTCCCCTTGCTGAAGGGTAGCCCTGTTCTGCTCGTGTTGAGTGATGATGGCATTGTTGCCATAGAGATGATCTGAATTGGAAGATCTATCAGTAACGTTTGATGTTGATTTTGACTCACGATTGATGGTTGCCCTTTTGTCCGGCATGGCATAGAGCGCACCGTCCAGCGGACCTTCTACTCGTGAGATGGAGCTATCAGCGATCTTGTCTCTAGAATCGTAGAGAATATTGTCAATCATTTCACCATCTTCAGGATGATCTGCATTTCGCTGATCCAAGCTGGTTTCTCTCAATTCCTTAATGGAAGTAGCACACCCTGGACCCTTGTGAGATCCATCTTCAATCGATTCGTAACAAACTTCAGGAGTCTCCTTTTTAATCGTCGCAGTGCCAATGTGTTTATTTTCTTGTCGATCTTTCGTTTGCTTACGTCGCAGAACAATGATTACAATCAGTATCAGAATGAAAACAGAACCAGGAATGACGATAATCAGGGTTATATTGCCATCCATCGTGTTTTGATCCGAGCTGGCATTCTTGTTCTTTGGTGTGTGATTTTTTGTTGTAGAAATTGATGTAGATCTACCGGCCGGCAATGTTTTTGGAGCTGTATATGATAATGTCTGTGGTTTATTTTGTGTCGTTTGTTTCAAAGAAGTCGTTGATAGCATAGTCGTGATAAAGGATGGTGGCGAGGGCTGTGTTCGTAGCATGCATGTGGCCCTCATCTCCGCCTCAATTTGCAGATAGAATTCTGAAGAAAGCCTGTTTAATTCAGTCACATTAATACAAAAAGAAAAGGCGTTTTGTTCCAATTCAGCCTTCCGAAATGTGTTCCCGTTAAAAATGATAGATCGAGAAATTTTCTGGCTTGTCCAACAATTATCTAGGGTACAAGTCACTTTTATTTCAGCTGGATTAGAATAAGTAGCTTTTATGCAATTAGAACATCTAATGACACGTAAATCATACGTAATAATTTCTTCGTCATCAAAGTTTTGACATTGGAAGGTAGCTGAATCATTCGTTCTGATGTTAGAAATGTGTATTTTCTTAGAATCACGAAATCCATCGTTGTTATAAACGCCTTGTGTAAAACGAGGATCATTGATAACAACACGGTGATGGTTGGCAATCAATGTTCCATTTCTAAACCAACTCATGTAGTTATCAGGTCCATAGCAGCTTAGTGTGATATCATCTCCGATGTTAGCTAGTCTTAGTATTATATCACCTTCCACTCTATATGCAAGATCCACACAGAAAAGTACAACAAACACAGCAACAAAAACACAAAACACCTGCGATCGAATTAACGCCATATTGGAACCAATGAACAATGAAGACAAAATCCAATACTAAGAAAGCAATATTAATTGAGAGTGTTTTCATCGCTACGGAACAATTAAAGTGAAGTTTTTTTCTCGCGGCGTCAATCTAGTATCTGAAAGCATCGCTTTGATTTGTTTAAGACGGTGAAGTATCACAAGGGCTTTTTGACAATTTTCTGCATTCGATGATGTAGTTCCTGAACTCAATGGTAAATGACGGAAATTCTTTTGAAGCAGGTTCTAATGAAAAGCGCGTGCGCAGGATTGGGCCGATTTGAAGAAGAGAACTTTTTTTGTTGTTCTGAAACTTTTGTCATAAAACCTCATCACGACAAATCATCATAATATTTATTTCCCATCATGTTTTGTCACTATAGTGGCGTAGTATTACATTAATTTCGTGTGTTAGGTTCACGCTATATTGTAAAATGAATAAATTTGTCACATTGCTTGATCCGTACCTCCATATATCAATGATCAGTGTTTAGCAATGATCTTTTGTCAAGATCATGGTGATTTTAATGTCGAATCTATTTATGACGATAATCTCGATACGAATCCCAATCATGATCCTCTTTTACTCGTATTGGTGATGAGTCTCGTATTTATTAGTTTAAAAACATTTCTTTAATGATCATGACAATCACGTTTCGTCATGTCTGAAGTGCCGCGCCAGAGCCAGGTTCCAAAAGATTTCAGCCTGGAAAAAAGATACCCCAAATGCTGGAAGCTAGAACTTTACAGTATCCTTTTTTTCATATTGCAACCGGTAAATTGGATTCTGCCCTCTTGAGTCTAGATGTGTTGAGATTTCAACATTGCTTAACAAGGAAATGACACTTGTATATAATTCAATAGTATTAAAAGTGGATCCATCGACTGTCTAAACATAATATACAACCACTTAGAAGCCTATAACGAAACCAAAACTGTTTGCATATAAAGTATCTTGTCAGCATTCTAGTTTGTTTTCAAGATGATTGGTTATATTGTGACCTACATTGACACTTTCTCTCAGAAAGTAGGCGTGACATAAATATTTTCAGTATCGCACGGAACATAAATTGTCTATCTGTAAGTACTTCCTTAAAAGTACTATGTCCCATTTGTAGGCTAAACAAAACGAAAAGGTTAAATTCTAACGACATTTGAAAGACATTACTAATTTAGAACTTCCCTGAAAACGAAAGGGCTTGAAAGTGGCTTTTAGTGGAAAAATAACGACCATTAGTTGTCGAATAGACTTTTAATAGTCTGGTTTTCAGACCCGAATGGTCGTACGGTTTGTGCTGCACTAAGACTAAATCAGTTTAATTTGAGCCATTACAAGCGGTGGGTTATTGATGTAGACAAATGCTCACGTACCTGTTACAGCTCATTTGTATGTATGTTAGTACTAAAGAAAAAAAGATGTCAGTCAGTCACTCAATAGCGTCTAATTACAGTAAAGTCTAGAAGGTAAACGGGTTTCCTTGTATAATTTGAAAACTAGGACACTGCTAACGTTTAAATTTCACAGACAAACGTGACATATTCATAATTCATGCAAAGTTCTACATAATTTGATGTTGGCTGCAAAAGAGATACACTACACACTAAGAAATAGGGGTACATGTGGGGTGCAGATTACGCGTAGTTGGCCGAGGGAACTAATCTGCTCCATATAGGGCGCATATCTGACATTCAACGTAAAATGTGCACCCTAATGCCTAGGTCACATATAAACCGGGCCCCGTACGATTTTCCCTACCCGGCGGCTTGCCGTGGATTTAGAGACCGTACGGGAACGTCCGATTTTCATTTCTACGGCATGTGTGGTCACATATTCTGCGGCGCCCGGGAGGTGCCCGGACAAAATTGGTCGGGTGAAATGCAAGGCGCCCGTAAGGATGCCGGCCGGTAAGCTTACGTGCTCCGTCCGATGAGCAGGTGCACCCGTGGCTCCCGGAAGGTGCCCTGCCGGGGGCCGGCCGGGGTCCTCAAGGTGCCCTGTCGGGGCCCGGCCGGGGTCCTCAAGGCGCCCGGCCGGGTCCCGTACGGTGCATTGAACTATGTGTCCTCTGACATCCGCACCTCCTGTATTTAAAGCTGCGATGTACATTTTGAGATGCCGCCGTGAGGGGCCCGCACGGGCAATATTCATTTCAAATTGCCCACGGACAGCAGACGCCCGGTGTTATGCATATTACCCGGGGCTCTTGGGGGGCCGTGAGGGAGCCGTAGAGTACACGTACGGCACCCTTTAGCACCGCAAGGTGCCCGTAAAGATTTTTCATGAGAATTGACCCCAAAATATCGTGAGGGGCCCGTCCGGCCCGGCCCCCCCACTCAGTGTTATTTAGGGTACGCATATGCGTGTTCCAACCGACCCCCCCTTTTCAGCAAAAGTCCGGTGTGTAAAGTCAATACGGCTCGACCTTTTTCTTTTGTATACGAGCCTTTTTCAGCACCCCCCCCCTTTTCAGCAAAAGTCCGGTGTGTAAAGTCAATACGGGTCGACCTTTTTCTTTTGTTACGAAAAGGACATTTTGGCAACACGCATGCGGTCATTTTGAAACCTGAGTGGGGGGGCCGGGCCGTCCGGACACCTACCGGAGCACGCACGGGACCCGTAAGGTGCCCTGCGGGCCCTTCACGGGCTCTCTACGGCCTAACGGTTAGATAAAAATGCCGGGATGAATTGGGAGCAGCCGACTCAGCACCACGGCGCCCGTACGGCTTCAAAAACTGTCCCGGCGCCCGTAGGATCTTTACGGTAGCCGGCCGGACACCGACCGAAAATTCCCAAAATGTCTGTTTTTACTCCCCGTACGGGCCCCGGAGTGTATATGTGAACGCCCCATTAGGGGTGCAAGCATTTGGAGGGTGCAGAATGTGCACCCCACTAGTCTTTATCAAAGCATTTTGAGTTTTTTTTACATCATGACATCATTCCTTTTCCACAAATCATCTTGAGCAGGTAACTGGATATATTTTCCTTCTTTTCCTTTTGTTTTGTACGTCGTCAGCAAATGATTTAGTACTTTTCTTCTTTGCAAGTCGGCAGTTGCCTCCACAGAGGCGAAAGTATGCCGTGTCCTGACTGTTGCCCCATACAGTATATTTTGTGTAAGCTGTCTGCTTCGCATGGCAATCGTTAAAAAAAAGGTCGTGATTCTGACTTTAAAATTTAATAACCGGTGTTAAGAATAACTGTTAGTTCAGCCTGTATATCACTTAAAATAGTTATGGTCTACATGATCTAAACTTACCTGCTTACGCATATTTTGTTTGTTATTTTGCCTGATCAAGTTGATTGAACTGAAGTGAAGAAAAAGAGTGACTAAATTCAGACTAGATCTAGATCCCTAGTCTATGTAATCGAAACAAAAGACAACAATGAGACCAATTTGTATTTTTAAAAAATGTATACAAACCGTATAACAAGGAATAGACTTCTAGTTATGCCTATCCATGGACTAAAATAAGTAGTTTCACTTCACTTCCTGTTACAATTCTTTCAATCAATGACAATGAATGCTGCCACTGTGCCAGCTGTAAATTCACCTTCATTGTCCTGCTTGCCCAGTGACATCATCAGCAGTGCTGATGTCCTCTTGGCAATGCCAATGGGCTGTTTATTCTATTACAGCTAACATGTGTTATAGGGAACAAGGCAGATTTATTTGGTAAATTTGTATGATCATTGAGACTGTCACCTGTGATTTTTTTTCTCCCAAGAAAGAAGAAATATTTTCCTGCCCAAAAAGAAACCATTATAATTTGTGTTAACATGAAATATTTTTCTCTCTTTTTACAATCAGACTATCATCATGGGGTGAATCTGTGCTGTTATTGGGTGCTCGAACAGTACATTCAAGCTTGATAAATGGTATTCACAATAATTGTGTGACAGACTTAGCCTGAAATATGGGGCCTGCGTATGCACACCACCCTTTGTACCATTCCCTTTTCCTTTGCAAAATAAAGATGCAGACGGCCGTCGACGATGGATAAAGGCGATAAATCGAAAACGTCCAAATGGCAAAAACTGGGAACCAACGTATGGAGATAGGGTTTGCTCATATCACTTTCGAGATGGACAACCTAGTGCAGCGTGGCCAGACCCAACAATAAATCTGGGATACAGCTCAGCACACCAGTCTTCATATAAATCTCCTCGTCTGCCTCCAAGAGAAAGACCTCAGTGCCCAGAAAAGAAGAAATCAACAAGTAAACGGAAGAGAAAGAAAGTCGACTTGACAGGAGATCCTGACTCACATGAAACCTCTACGGCTGAGGAGCACCTAGAAGTTATTGAGACATCTTCAAGTGAAGAAGAGAGGAAATCAACATGTAAACGGAAGAGAAAGGATGTCGACCTGACAGGAGATCCAGACTTTCATGGATCCTCTACTTTTGATAAGCACCGAGAAATTGATGAGACAGCTTCAAGTAATAAGGAGAAAAGATCTGATCATAATATTGTTGGTGCACATCTCACTGATCACAATTATGGGCTACATTGTGATAACAGATTATGCACCTGCCTTGGATGTGATGCAAAGCAAAAACAAATTTAAGATCTACAACAGAGAAATAGTCATTTACAGGCAAAGCTGAAAGCTACAAAGAAACAGCATGGTAAGAAAGGTGATTTTGATATGACTACTGTTGTCACGAGAACTGATAAAACTGTCAGATTGTACACTGGATTTGAATCCAAAAAGTCACGAGTAATATGTCCTTTCCTTTTATTCGTCTGGTGAAAGGGACATAATGTTTCTGGTGATTTGTTGAACTATTTAATTGGAGCCAAGGAGCCCTATGTCTATATTAATTAAGAGAAGCAAACATAGGCTGTGCAGGAATACAGTAATTGTGCTAGTCGAAATCACGGGTATGAACTGGTTAGTGTTTATTTCTGTCTTGAGGCTAGCTTAACTTGATACATTTATTAGAATATCATATATTGAATGTACCTCTTTATATCTTGTATCAGGGCTGAACATTTATGAAATAAATAAAACATGGACATGTGAAATTGACTAACTACATGTATGTATGTCGGGTTCCAAATTATTACAAATTTACTGTTTTTCGATTCACATTTACAGGTGTATTTTCTTGGGCTATAGGAATACATTTTTTTTGTTGAATAATTGAAGAGTGCTATTTACCACAGTATTGTATGTTTTGTGTGTGCTTATATTTTTATCAAGACAGAAAATAGGATTTTTGTATCCTTATGCAATAATTAAGCAGCTAACTATTATGATATGCAGCTCAAAGAGATATCTTGATCATGAGAATAGTTACATTTCTCATCTTATATTTCTGTTGTAAATAGTGACAGAGAGAGGTTTTCAATTAGAATAGTGCAATATAGTGCAATTAGAACATTTAATGACACGTAAGTCATACGAAAGAATTTCACGGTCATGAAAGTTACGACATTGGAAGGTAGCTGAATCGTTAATTCTGATGTTAGCAATGTTTATGTTGTTAGAATCAGGATCTTCATTGAAGATAACACCTTGTGTAAAACGAGTATCATTGATTACGACGCCGTGATAGTTGGCAATCAATGTTCCATTTCTAAACCAACTCATGTAGTTATCATAAACAAGACCAGGTCGATAGCAGCTTAGTGTGACATCATCTCCGATGTTAGCTAGTCTTTGAATTATATCACCTTCCACTCTATATGCAAGATCCACACAGAAAAGTACAACAAACACAGTAACAAAAACACAAAACACCTGCGATCGAATGAACGCCATCTTGAAACCAAGTTTAGTGAACAACGATGAAAAATTCATTACTAAGAAAACAGTAAAATATGTGTTTTCATCGCTACGGAACGATGAAAGTGAAGTTTTTCTCTCGCGGCGTCAATCTCGTAACTAATAGTATTGACTTGATTTGTTAAAGACGGTGAAGTATCACAATGATTGTATGACCATTGTCTGCATTCGATGTTATAGTTCCTGAACTCAATGGTGTATGACGGAAATAATGTTTTGCAGCAGGTTGTGATGAAAAGCGCGTGCGCAGGATTTATATGCCTATTTTAACAAGGGAACTTTTTTTTCTTCTTAAAATGTTGTTATAAAACCTAATCACGACAAATCATCGAAATATGTATTTCCGGCCCATCAAATTTTGTCACCATATAGTGGCGTAGTATTACATGTATTTCGTGTGTTAGGTTCACAATATATTTCAAAATGGAAAAAAAAATCCTTTTTTTACACTGCTTGATCCGTACCTCCAGATATCAATCATCGGTGATATCAATGATCTTTTGTGAAGATTATGGCGATTTTTATGCCAAATCTGTTTTTACGATGACCCCGATACTAATCACAGTCATGATCCTCTATTACTTGTATTGTTGATGAGTCGCATGTTCATTAGTTTAAACTCATTTCTTGAATGATCATGAAAATCACGTTTCGTCATGCCTGTAGTGCCGCGACAGAGCCAGGGTTCAAAACTATTTCAAAGCTGGAAAAAAGATAACCCAAATGTTGGAAGCTTAAACTTCATTTTACATGTAGGCTATCTGATTATTTTTTGTTTTTATTTATTATACTGCAACTGGTAATTGTGTTCTGCTCTCTTGAGTATAGATGTGTTAAGACTGCAACCTACTTGACAAGGACATAACACTTGTATTGAAGTTGATCCATCGACTGCCAAAATACATTCGATCACAATAGAAGCCTAACGAAACCAAAATTAAATACATAGAAAGTATTTTGTGTCAACGTTGTAATATTTGTTTGGAAGATGATTGGTTACAATATGACCAACATTGACACTTTCTCTCAGAAAGTAGGCGTGGCATAGATATTTTCAGTTTCGCACAGAACATGAATTATTTTTCTGTAAGTATTTCCTTATTAGGTGAATGTAAGTGATTTAATTTACAAAGTTGAAGTTAGCTCATTAAAAGAACCTCTCACCCAACCAAATATGGAAATTACTGTTTATGTTAATATTCTTTGCCATAAGAGCGGCACTATTGTGCTGCTACTACTACTACTACTACTACTACTTCTACAAATAATAATAATATATCTTGATCTATTTAGCGCTTTACAGATTATTTTTACCATGGTCATGTGATTTAGTCACGCAAACAGTTTACACCATCTCCACTCGGGCATGTAGGGTATGTGTAGGGAATTGGAGACCACCAAGCTTGAACCCATCACTGTCTGTCTGTGTTCGAGTTACAACGAATCAGCGAACATTTTGAACATGTTCACAATTTTCACTGATTCGTTGTTACTTCAAAAGATCCCTCAAAACTCACCCTTTTCCCCAATGATCTATGTTGTGATATACTTCCTGTACTGTACTTTCTTGTCCTCTTTACATATATTTATATATGTATTTGTAAGCGCTATGATACTTATTGTTTTTAGCGCTCCTAAATATTCGATATTATTATTATTATTATTATTATTACTCGAGGTGAACTCGCTTACACTCGTTTGTTAATCAAATACTGTATTGCAACCGGAAATGCATTCCGCCATCTTGAGATGTGTTGAGAAATGACACTTGAATTCAATACAACAGTATAACAAGTGGATCCATCTACAACTGTCCAAACGATTACTATCGCATAGAAGACTTACGAAACCAAAATTGTATACACAAAGTATTGTCAGCATTCTAGTTTGTATTTTGGAAGATGATTGGTTTTATTATGACAAACATTGACACTTTCTCTCTGTAATTATTTCCTTATTAGGTAAATGAAAGTAATGTCATTAACAACGTCGAAGTTAGCTCATTAGGAGAACCTCTTACCCAACTACAATATACACAATTATGGAGAATACTGTTTATGTTGATATTCTTTGACATAAGAGCGGCAATAAGTATTACTACTATTACTACTTCTACTACTACAACAAACAAAAATAATATATCTCGATCTATTTAGCTCTTTACATGTTATTTTTTACACTGGTCAAGTGATTCAGTCACGCTCACAGTGTGCACCATCTCCAACCGGGGGATGTTTTAGTACCACATTGTGACCATGCAGGCAAGTTTGATCACAATGTTACCCAATTTATTTCAACAAATATTTGTCCTTCTCCATATTGAAAAGTTTTTAAAAAACATGAATTTTGTGTTTTATGCTTATTTGAAACTGTAATTAATTACCTTGGATTTTAATCTACAGGTTACGCCGGAATAAAACGGATTTTTTTCCCCCTTTCTATTCTTGGCGAAAGAACCAAATTAACTTAATATTTTAACCTACGGCACACATTTACAATTTGTGTTACAACTTAAAACATTTTATGATCCAAAGACTGAGTAGGGCAATTCCACGGTAACGGAAGGACACTCAGACAAGATTTTTGAACTTCAGGTTCATACTAAAAGAACTGTTTTATTAGTATAAGATGTGAAACAGTACAGATATAATACCTATATAAGTGCCTTTAATTCTCCCCCAAAAAATTGTCATTATAGTTAAGTAGTTTAAGAATGTGCATATTAATTATCTCGGTAACGGAAGGACATAAAAATGGACATGGTTTTTCCAGTTAATTAGTGTTTATCTAAACTTTGTGAAGTTGATGAAGCTTTCCACTTGACTGAAACACATTTTGTTCCCCATAGTTTAATACATACTAATAAAACATTTCTTTTAGTATGAACCTGAAGTTCAAAAATCTTGTCTGAGTGTCCTTCCGTTACCGTGGAATTGCCCAGTAGTAACTGGTTAAAATGTGTTTACATGATGACAAAGCATGGTAAAAATGGTAATAATTAGAATAGTACAGTAATTGGTGACAGGTACTTAAAGAGATTAAACATATATTTTATATACATATATTTTTTTAAACATTTTGTACAAATTCTTTGTTTCTGATAAAGAAATCGTTGGTATATTTATCCTGTGAATGACGACTCAATGCGTACTCAATAGCTCTGCGTACAAAATATAGATTGTACTGTTTAGATAAATAAATCGTCATTGGATATGAATATTTAGAAGCGAAATACAAAGAAAGTAAAAGGATGTACCATATATAGAACAGCGTGACATAAGAACACATATCAAATCATAGCCATGATAGAGAAACTCGTTATTTAAGGTCCTTACGTAATGTTTCTTAGATGTTATCGATGTTATATTATTTTATGTTAATATCACGGTCGGTGAGAAAGTAGAGATACTTATTTTCTACATTATAAAAGTGAACATCGTATTTTAGTCATCTTTTTTTTCTCGTACGAATCTACTGAGATCAGTTTTAATAGCCGTGTGCATCTTCATTTGCATTGAGCGAAAATTACACTGACATGTTAAATTATTCTAACAAGTAGGCAAACGATTGGCTACTGCAGTTACCAAGTAGTTGATTTCTTGAAAGTCTCTACAATCATGTTATATATATATTTATATATACGTACAGCTTTCAGGTCACCAACAAGCAATCAATGACGATGACTTTAAAAGTATAAGCAGAAGCTTAATCCACTTTCTTTTACTTTGAACTAATATAGAAATACAACCATGTCATCTTATTACACCTTCTTTATATCTTAAGTAAACGGCATTCTAAGATTTCGGCTCATGATAAGACATTATGAAAAGAAATTTGATTAGAATCAAATCAGTTTTATCTTAATTCCCTTTTTAACTTCGATACATAATTTAGTTTGAGTTTACATTAGACCAACATAATCATATCACCGTAAAGACTAAAGAAAACAGTCGTTCTGTTTGTACGCTCCAAACGATTATCTAGAGCCATTAAAAAGATTCCTGAATGTGTCACATCAGCATATATACAATTTTACATCTCTTTTTAAGGTGTCAGTGAAAACATTTACGATTAAAAAAAGATGCTTAATAGCAGCCGATGGTGTGACAAGATATGAACACATTTTCTGAAACCATTTTTCCTATCATGTTGTATATAAGAATGTCATGCTACACAATCATGGCTTTAATGTTCAGGTTAGAGCCTTCCCCAATAATCATCTTCAAGTAAATCTTTTGTCAAAATGTAATCAAACATAGTTCAGTATTGGCTCGAAAATCGGCGGCTTGCCTTTAGGTGACAAATCTTTAAGATTTTGATTCGATAAAATTAAAGTAAAAAGCAATGCACCCTTGAAAAACAAGTAAATTCGAATTTAAAAAGTTTTAAGCAAGATAATTATCAAGAAAGAAAAACAAAAACGAATGTTACTATTCTCTTGGTCTAATCAACCTCGGCATACAACGCATCTATGACTACGTCATCTTTAGGCAAGGTTGGTGTCTGTCCTGCTTCTGGAGTGGCCTTCAAGGCATTCCTCGTGGGTCCTTCATCTGGCATGTCATAGAGCGGAATCTCCTCTGCATCATCTCCTGATCTTGGCATCTTGACATTCTCATACTGGTCCCCTAGCTGAAGGGTATCCCTGTTCTGCTCGTGTCGAGTGATGATGGAATTGTTGCCATAGAGATGATCTGAATTGGAAGATCTATCAGTAACGATTGGTGTTGATTTTGACTCACGATTGATGGATGCCCTTTTGTCCGGCATGGCATAGATCGCGTTGTCGAGCGGACCTTCTATTCTTGAGATTGAGCTATCAGCGATCTTGTCTCTAGATTCGTAGAGAATATTGTCAATCATTTTACCATTTTCAGGATGATCTGCATTTCGTTGATCCAAGCTGGTTTCCCTCAACTCTTTAGTGGAAGCAGCATACTCTGGACGCTTCAGAGATCCATCTCCAGCCGATTCGTAACAAACTTCAGGAGTCTCCTTTTCAATCGACGCATTGCCAATGTGATTATTTTCTTGTCGATCTTTCGTTTTCTTACATCGCAGAACAATGATTACAATCAGTATCAGAATGAAAACAGAACCAGGAATGATGAGAATCAGGGTTATATTACCATTTCCCGTGTTTTTGTCCGTGCTGGCATTCTTGTTCATTGGTGTTTGATGTTTTGTTGTAAAAATTGATGTAGATCTACCGGCCGGCAAATTTGGTGAAGCTGTATATGATAATGTCAATGGTTCATTTTGTGTCGTTTGTTTCAAAGAAGTCGTTGATAGCGTAGTCGTGGTAAAGGATGGTGGCGAGGGCTGTGTTCGTAGCATGCATGTGGCCCTCATCTCCGCCTCAATTCGCAGATAGAATTCTGAAGAAAGCCTGTTTAATTCAGTCACATTAATACAAAAAGAAAAGGCGTTTCCTTCAATTGCAGCCTTCCGAAATGTGTTCCCGTTTAAGATGATAGATCGAGAAAACTTCTGGCTTGTCCAATAATTATCTAAGGTACAAGTCACTTTTATTTTAGCTGGATTAGAATAAGTGGCTTTTATGCAATTAGAACATCTAATGACACGTAAGTCATACGTATTAATTTCTTCGTCATCAAAGTTTCGACATTGGAAGGTAGCTGAATCATTCATTCTGATGTTAGAAATGTGTATTTTGTTAGAATCACGAAATCCATCGTTGTTAACGCCTTGTGTAAAACGAGGATCATTGATAACAATACGGTGACGGTTGGCAATAAATGTTCCATTTCTATACCAATTCTTGTAGTTATCATCAACAAGATCAGGTCCATAGCAGCTTAGTGTGATATCATCTCCGATGTTAGCTAGTCTTAGTATTATATCACCTTCCACTCTATATCCAAGATCCACACAGAAAAGTACAACAAACACAGTCACAAAAACACAAAACACCTGCGATCGAATGAACGCCATCTTAGAACCAAGTTTACGAACAATGATGAAAAATCCAATACTAAGAAGACAATGCTGGATGTGCTTTCAGTTTTTCTCTCGCAACGTCAATCTAGTAACAGATAATATTGCTTTGATTTGTTAAAGACGATAAGTATCACAAGGACTATTGACTTTTGTCTGCATTTGATGATAATTTCTTGAACGCGATTGTGTAAACACATACGACCACTTAGAAACCGAACGAAACCGAAATTGTATACAGTCGTAGAAAGTATCTTGTTAGCATTTTATTGTGTATTTTGGAAGATGATTGGTTATGATTATATTATATAACCAACATTGACACTTTCTCTCAGAAATTAGGCGTGACATAGATATTTTCAGTTTCGCACAGAACATGAAGTGTTTTTCTGTAGGTATTTCCTTATAGGTATTGAAAATGATGTCTTTAACAACGTGGAAGTAAGATCCTCTTACCCAACTATATACAATGGAGAATACTGTTTATGTTAATATTCTTTGCCATCAAAACGGCACTATTGTACTACTTATAATACTACTACAAATAATAATAATATATCTCGATCTATTTGGAATTTAAAAGATTATTGGTTCAGTCACGCACACAGTGTGCATCATCTCCACCGGTGGGGGGGGGGGTATATTCGTACCACATTGCGACCATGCGGGCAAGAATTATCAAAAGATTCCCAATTTATTTCAAAAATATTTTTCCTTCTCCATATTGAGAAGTATAGAAAACAACATAAATGTTGTGTTTTATTTTATATATTTGAAACTTTAATCATTTACCCTGGATTTTAATCTACAGGTTGCGTTGGTATAAAAAAATTGTTCTTTTATACGCTTACATTATTGGAATATCATTCACCTGAGTAGAAATGCTTATACATATTTAATAGTTCATTACAGTGAACATTCCTGAACTTGTCACACGAGCAGATAACAATGTGTTTGTACAATCATGATTTTACACCATTATTTCCTTCAGTTTGCTAGTGAGAACTTTTACTATTCAAAAATATACTTAAAACGATGGTGTTACAAGATTTAAACACCTTTTCAGAGCCCATTTTTCATATCATGTTGTAAGTAAGATTTCATGCGACAGAATGTGGCTTCATGTTCAGACGGTTAGTGCCTTCCTCAGTAATCACCTTCAATATTCGAATATCGGTTACTTGCCTTTAGGTGACAAAACGCACTAAACATGTGCCTCCCCCAATAATCATCTTCAAGTAAATCTTATTTCAAAATGTAACTAAAATTGTTCAGTATTGATTCAAAAATCGGCTGCTGTTCTTTGAGTGACATAATCTTTTTGATTTTGATTCGACGAAATTAAAGTTAAATTCAATAAATGCTTGAAACAACAAGTAAATTCGAATAGCACGATAATTATCAAGAAAGAAAAAAAGGAAAACTAGTGTTATCGTTTGTTATTCTCGTTTAATCAACCTCGGCATACAACGCATAAACACTGGTTACCTCATCCTTAGACAAGGTTGATGTCTGTCCTGCCTCTGGAGTGGGCTTCAAGGTATTCCTCGTGGGCCCTTCATCTGGCATGTCATAGAGCGGAATCTCCTCAGCATCATCTCCTGATCCTAGCATCTTGACATTCTCATACTGGTCCCCTTGCTGAAGGGTATCCCTGCTCAGCTCGTTTTGAGTAATGATAGCACTGTTGCCATAGAGATGATCTGATTTGGAAGGTCTATCAGCTTTTGATGTTGATTTTGACTCACGATTGATGGATTCCCTTTTGTCCGGCATAGCGTAGAGGGCGTTGTCGAGCGGACCTTCCTTTCTTGAGATTGAGCTATCAGCGATCTTGTCTCTAGATTCGTAGAGAATATTGTCAATCATTTTACCATTTTCAGGATGATCTGCATTTCGTTGATCCAAGCTGGTTTCCCTCAACTCTTTAGTGGAAGTAGCATACTCTGGACGCTTCAGAGATCCATCTCCAACCGATTCGTAACAAACTTCAGGAGTCTTCTTTTCAATCGACACATTGCCAATGTGTTTATTTTCTTGTCGATCTTTCGTTTTCTTACATCGCAGAACAATGATTACAATCAGTATCAGAATGAAAACAGAACCAGGAATGACAATAATCAGGGTAATATTACCAATACCATCCCTCGTGTTTTTGTCCGAGCTGGCATTCGTGTTCTTTGGTGTGTGATGTCTTGTTGTAGAAATTGTTGTAGATCTACCGGCTGGTAATTTGTTTGAAGCTGTATATGATAATGTCAATAGTTTATTTCTTGTCGTTTGTTTCAAAGAAGTCGTTGATTCCGAAGTCGTTGGAAAGGAGGGTGGCGTTGGCTGAGTTGATAGCATGCATGTGATCCTCGTCTCCGCCTCAATTTGCAGATAGAATTCTGAAGGAAACCTGTTTAATTTAGTGACACTAATCGAAAAAGAAAAAAAATGTTTCCTTCAATTACAGCAGTCGGATATGTGTTCCAGTTTACATTCATGTATTTAGAAAGCACCTGGCTTGTCCAATAATTATCCAGAGTACAAATCTCTTTTATTTTATCTGGATTTGAATGAGTAGCTATAATGCAATTAGAACATTTAATGACACGTAAGTCATACAATGAGTTTCTTCGTCATAAAAGTTACGACATTGGAAGGTAGCTGAATCATTAATTCTGATGTAAGAAATGTGTATATTGTTAGAATCAGAAAATACACCATATTTATCAGCTTGTGTAAAACGAGAATCATTGATTACGACACCCACATTATGGGCAATTAATGTTCCATTTCTATACCAATTATTGTAGTTATCATATCGAAGATCAGATCGATAGCAGCTTAGTGTGATATCATCTCCGATGTTAGCTAGTCTTGGTATTATATCACCTTCCACTCTATATGCAAGATCCACACAGAAAAGTACAACAAACACAGTAACAAAAACACAAAACACCTGTGATCGAATGAACGCCATCTTGGAAGCAAGTTTAAGAACAATTATGAAAAATCCAATACTAAGAAGATAATGTTGGATGTGCTTTCAGTTCTTCTGTCGCGACGTCGATCTAGTAACAGATAATATTGCTTTGATTTGGTAAAGACGATGAGGTATGACAAGAACCGTCGACCATTGTCTGCATTTGATGATAATTTCTAGAACTCAATTGTCTAAACAAATACGACCACTTAGAAGCCTAACGAAACCAAAATTGTATACATATAGAAACTATCTTGTCAGCATTGTAATATGTATTTTGGAAGACGATTGGTTATTTATTATGACCAACATCGACACTTTCTCTCAGAAAGTAGGCGTGACATAGATATTTTACAGTACCGTTTCGGTTTAATAAAATTTGGAGTGGACTTTAAATGATTATTATTAATATTATTATTATTATTATTGAAACATGAAGTGTTTTTCTGTAAGTATTTCCTTATTAGGTAAATTAAAATGACGTCATTAACAAAGTTGAAGTTAGCTCATTGGATATACCTCTTACCCAACCATATACAATGGAGAATACAGTTTAAGTTAATATTCTTTGCCATAAAAGCGGCACCATTGTACTACTACTACTACTACTACTACTACTTCTACAAATAATAATAATATATCTCGATCTATTTAGCTCTTCACAGATTATTTTTACCCTGTTCAAGTGATTCAGTCACGCACACAGTGTGCACCATCTCCACCCGGGGGATGTATTAGTACCACACTGTGACCATGCGGGCAAGTTTGACCACATGTTCCCCTATTTATTTCAACAAATATTTTTCCTTCTCCATATTGAAAAGTTTTAAAAAAAAACATGAATTTGGTGTTTTAAGCTTATTTATTTGCAACTTTAATCATTTACCTTGGATTTTCATCTACAGGTTGCGCATAGATAAAAGTGTTTTGATGATTCGCTTACTTTATTGAAATATCATTGATCTCAGTACAAATGCATATACACGTTTTTATCGACAAATATATTCATATTCTGTTATGAATGTCTTATAAGGTAGCTAGGCCCTATGTTAATAAACCTACTTCTCATAGTTCTCATTAGTGATCAGGACTGATTCATAGATGCCTTTTAAAAATATTTTCTCACTTGCCTTGTTTTATTCAATGTCGCAAAAAACGTAATACCACTACATTGCGTTATCGTTTCAAATGTCATGGTTATACAATGATTTAGACAATTCGGAATAAAAACGGTTTTTGTTTTTCCTTCTTCTTCCCATTCCTGACGAAGTACCAAAAAACTTATTATTTTTACCTATAGTGCACATATTTACAATATTTTTTTTACAACATAAACATTTCTAAAATCCAAAGACTAAGTATATAAAAGCTTAATGTTTACAAAAATTTCATGATGAAAAAGCATGGTAAAAATGTTAATAGGCCCAACTAAAATATACAGATTATACTGTTTCGAAAGATAAATAAATCTTCATTGGATATGAATATTGAGAAGCGAAATATAAAGAAAGTAAAATGATGTACCATAGGTAGAACACCGTGACATAAGAACACCTATACCATCATAGCCATGATAGTGAAACTCGTTATTTAAGGTCCTAACGTAATTATGCTTAGATGTTATCGATGTTATATTATTTTATGTTGATATTACGATCGGTGAGAAAGTAGAGATACTTATTTTCTAGATTATAAAAGTGAACATCATTTTTGGTCATATATTTTTTCGTACGGACGAAGACAAAGCAGTTTAAATGGTGCCAGGTAAACATGTCAGAAGTAAAAATGTCAGAGGTAAAAATGTCAGAGGTTATAATGTCAGTGGTAAAAAATGTCAGAGGTACAAACAAAAAATGTCAAAAAATGACATGACATTTTTACTTTTGATATTTGTATCTCTGACATTTTTACACCGAGCCGTTTCAAGCAATGACGATAACTTGACAAGTAAGCAGAGGCAATCCACCTCCTTCTACCTTGCAGAAATATAGAAATAAAACCATTTCATCTGATCACACCTTTTTTCCCAATTTTTTCAACATAATCTTAATTGCACGATATTCAAAGACATCGGCTCATGATTAGACTTTACAAGAAGAACTGTAAATAGAGTTCAAATCAGTTTTTATCTTAATTCCCTTCCTTACTTCAGTAGAAAGTTTAGTTTAGGTTTCCTTTATAATCAACAATTCATATCACCGTATAAAGACTTAAGAAAACAGTAGTATACTGTTTGTACACTCCAAATTATGGTATTATGTAGACCAATTAAAACACTCCTGAACTTGTCACACCAGCAGGTGTTCGTAAAATCACGATTTTACACCAATATCTCCTTCCGTTCGTTAGTGAGAACCTTTACTGTTCAAAAAGATGCTTAAAACGATGGTGTTATAAGATTTAAACACCTTTTCCGAACCAATTTTTCCTATCATGTTGTATGTAAGATTTTCATGCTACACAATGTGGCTTCAATCTTCAGATTGTTAGTGCCTAATTCAGTAATAGACTTTAAGATTCAAAATCGGTTACTTGTCTTTAGGTGACAAAACACACTAAACACGTGCCTCCCTCATAATCATCTTCAAGTAAATCTTATGTCAGAATGTAACTAAATAGTGTTCAGTATTGATTCGAAAATCGGCTGCTTTTGTTTAAGTGACATGTCTTTAAGATTTTGATTCGATGAAATTAAAGTTCTAAGCAATATACGTTCGAAACACAAGTTAATTCGACTTCGAAAAATTTCTAACAAACTAATTTTAAACGTGGGAAAAAATATGTAATCGTTTATATTTTCTTAGTCCAATCAATCTCGGCATACAACGCATCTACACTGACTACCTCATCCTTGGACAAGGTTGATGTCTGTCCTGCTTCTGTAGTGGCCTTCAAGATATTCCTCGTGAGTCCTTCATCTGGCATGTCATAGAGCGGAATCTCCTCATCATCGTCTCCTGATCCTGGCATCTTGACATTCTCATACTGGTCCCCTCGCTGGAGGGTATCCCCGATCTGCTCGTGTTGAGTGATGATAGCACTGTTGCCATAGCGATGATCTGAATTGGAAGATCTATCAGTAACGTTTGATGTTGATTTTGACTCACGATTGATGGTTGCCCTTTTGTCCGGCATGGCATAGAGCGCGTTGTCGAGCGGACCTTCTATTCTTGAGATGGAGCTATCAGAGATCTTGTCTCTAGATTCGTAGAGAATATTGTCAATCATTTCACCATCTTCAGGATGATCTGCACTTCGTTGATCCACGCTAGTTTCCCTCAACTCTTTAGTGGAATTAGCATACTCTGGACGCTTCAGAGATCCATCTCCAGCCGATTCGTAACAAACTTCAGGAGTCTCCTTTTCAATCGACGCATTGCCAATGTGTTTATTTTCTTGTCGATCTTTCGTTTTCTTACATCGCAGAACAATGATTACAATCAGTATCAGAATGAAAGCAGAACCAGGAATGATGATAATCAGGGTTATATTACCATTTCCCGTGTTTTGTCCGAGTTGGCATTCTTGTTCTTTGGTGTTTGATGTTTTGTTGTAAAAATTGATGTAGATCTACCGGCCGGCAAATTTGTTGAAGCTGTATATGATAATGTCAATGGTGTATTTTGCGTTGTTTGTTTCAAAGAAGTCGTTGATAGCGTAGTCGTGGTAAAGGATGGTGGCGAGGGCTGTGTTCGTAGCATGCATGTGGCCCTCATCTCCGCCTCAATTTGCAGATAGAATTCTGAAGAAAGCCTGTTTAATTCAGTCACATTAATACAAAAAGAAAGGGCATTTTGTTCAATTTTAACCTTCCGAAATGTGTTCCCGTTTAAAATGATAGATCGAGAAATTTTCTGGCTTGTCCAATAATTATCTAGGGTACAAGTCACTTTTATTTTAGCTGGATTAGAATAAGTGGCTTTTATGCAATTAGAACATCTAATGACACGTAAGTCATACGTATTAATTTCTTCGTCATCAAAGTTTCGACATTGGAAGGTAGCTGAATCATTCATTCTGATGTTAGAAATGTGTATTTTCTTAGAATCACGAAATCCATTGTTGTTAACGCCTTGTGTAAAACGAGGATCATTGATAACAACACGGTGATGGTTAGCAATCAATGTTCCATTTCTAAACCATCTCATGTAGTTATCAGGTCCATAGCAGCTTAGTGTGATATAATCTCCAATGTTAGCGAGTCTTAGTATTACATCACCTTCCACTCTATATGCAAGATCCGAACAGAAAAGTACAACAAACACAGTAACAAAAACACAAAACACCTGCGATCGAATGAACACCATCTTGGAACCAAGTTTAGTGAACAATAAAAAATCCAATACCAAGAAAACAATGTTGGGTGTGTTTACATCGCTACGGAACAATGTAAGTGAAGTTTTTCTCTCGCGGCGTCAATCTAGTATCTGATAATATTGCTTTGATTTGTTAAAGACGGTAAAGTATATCGATCACAAGGACTTTTTGACCATTGTCTGCATTCGATGATATAGTTCCTGAAACTCGATGGTGTATGACGGAAATAAAGCTTTGCAGCAGGTTGTGATGAAAAGCGCGTGCGCAGGATTTGGCCGATTTGAAGAAAGGAACTTCTTTTGTTCTTCTGAAACTTTTGTCATAAAACCTCGTCACGACAAATCATCGAAATATGTATTTTCCATCATGTTTTGTTACTTATAGTGGCGAAGTATTACATTCATTTCGTGCGTTAGCTTCAGGATATATTGTAAAATGAATAATTTGTCAATTGTCACATTGCTTGATCCTTACCTTCAGATATCAATAATCAGTGTTTAGTGTTTAGCAATGATCTATATGTCACTCGTATTGTTGATAAGTCTCGTATTTATTAGTCTAAAAACATTTCTTGAATGATCGTGAAATCACGTTTCGTCACGTCTGAAGTGCCGCGCCAGAGCCAGGTTCCAAAATATTTCAGCCTGGAAAAAATAATACCCCAAATGCTGGAAGCTAGAACTTCACAATACCTTTTTCGTTTGTTAATAAAATATCATATTGCAACCGGTAAATTGGATTCTGTCTTCATAGGTCTAGGTGTGTTGAGACTTTAACTTGCTTAGCAAAGAAATGACACTTGTATTCAATTAAATAGTATTAAAAGTGGATCCATCGTCTGTCCAAACATATACAACCACTTAGAAGCCTAACGAAACCAAAATTGTATACATAGAAAGTATCTTGTCAGCGTTGTATTATGTATTTTGGAGGATGATTGGTTACATTATGACCAACATTGACACTTTCTCCAAGAAAATAGGCTTGGCACGGATATTTTCAATATCGCACAGAACATGAAGTGTTTTTCCGTTAAGGTAAATTAAAATGATGTCATTAACAACGTTGAAGTTAGCTCATTAGAAGAACCTCTTACCCAACTATATACAACAGAGAATACTATTTATACGTTAATATTCTTTGCCATAAGAGCAGCACTAATTGCTACACACATTTACAATACTCTTTATGTACAACATGACACATTTCTATAATCCAAAGACTGAGTAAAAGCTTGTTAAAAAAATTACATGATGACAAAGCATGGTAAAAATGTTAATAATTAAAAGAGTACCAGTATTTGGTGACAGGTACTTAAAGAGAGTAACTATTTCTTTTGGTAAACAAATTCTGTGTTTCTGATACGCATACTCAATAGCTCTGCGTACAAATACATACTATACTGTTTCGAAAGCAAACATTGTCATTGGATATGAATATTGAGAACCTTCTATACCATATTATATAGAACAGCGTGATATATGAACACCTATACAACCATAGCCATGATAAAGAAGCTCGTTATTTGAGGTCCTAACGTAATTACTCTTAGATGGTATTGTTTATATTTTTACTTCAATATTACGGTCGGTGAGAAAGGAGAGATACTTATTTTTTAGAGTTATAAAAGAGAATATAGTATTTTTGTCATTTTTGTTTTAAACCAATCTACACAAAGCAGTTTCAATAGCCATGTGCATCACCTTTTGAATTGAGCGAACATTACACTTACATGTTACATTATTCTAACAAGATTTCTGTTGGCAAATAATAAGCTACTGAAATTACCCTTGATTTCTTGAAAGTTTCTACAATCGTGCTGTACATGTACGTAAATAGATTTAAGGTCACCAGCAATCAATCAACGACTATGACTTAATCCACTTCCTTTTACTGTGCAGAAATTAATATTAAAATAAATCGATTTCATCTAATTACAGCTTTATTATACAGAATCTTAAGTACACGGCATGAAAAGAAATTTAAGAAACAACCGTACTGTTTGTACGCTCCAAATGATGGTATTATCTACAGCCATTACAAGATTCCTGAAATTGTCACAGCAGCATATACACGATTGTAAATCTCTTTTTAAGGTGTCATTAAAAACATTTACAATTCAAAAATATGCTTTAACACTTTAATAGCAGCCGATGTTGTGACAAGATATGAACACATTTTAGGAACTCCTTTTTCCTATCATAGTGTATGTAAGATTTTCATGCCACACAATGTGACTTCAATATTCAGACGGATAGAGCCTCTCCCAATAATATGGCGCCGTTATGGCAGCCATGCTAAAATTCTAAGCAATATACATTTGAGCCACAAGTTAATTCGAATTTAACAAATGTCATACAAACTAATAATAAAGAAAAAAAGGAGTGAATTGCTTATACTTTCTTAGTCTAATAAATCTCAACATACAACGCATCTACATTGACTACCTCATCCTTAGACAAGGTTGATGTCTGTCCTGCTTCTGGAGTGGCCTTCAAGGTATTCCTCGTGGGTCCTTCATCGGGCATGTCATAGAGCGGAATCTCCTCATCACCATCTCCTGATCCTGGCATCTTGACATTCTCATACTGGTCCCCTTGCTGAAGGGTATCCCTGTTCAGCTCTTGTTGAGTGATGATAGCACTGTTGTCATAGAGGTGATCTGAATTGGAAGATCTACCAGTAACGTTTGATGTTGATTTTGACTCACGACTGTTTTCTTTTAATTCCATAATGGAAGTAGCATACTCTGGACCCTTCTGAGATCCATCTTCAATCGATTCGTAACAAACTTCAGGATGCTCCCTTGTATCTGCATGATCTGCAATTCGTTGATCCAAGCTGGTTTCTCTCAATTCCTTTATAGAAGTAGCATACTCTGGACCGATCTGAGATCCATCTCCAGCCGATTCGTAACAAACTTCAGGAGTCTTCTTTTCAATCGACGCATTGCCAATGTGTTTATTTTCTTGTCGATCTTTCGTTTTCTTACATCGCAGAACAATGATTACAATCAGTATCAGAATGAAAGCAGAACCAGGAATGATGATAATCAGGGTTATATTACCATTTCCCGTGTTTTTGTCCGAGCTGGCATTCTTGTTCTTTGGTGTTTGATGTTTTGTTGTAAAAATTGATGTAGATCTACCGACCGGCAAATTTGTTGAAGCTGTATATGATAATGTCAATGGTGTATTTTGCGTCGTTTGTTTCAAAGAAGTCGTTGATAGCGTAGTCGTGGTAAAGGATGGTGGCGAGGGCTGTGTTCGTAGCATGCATGTGGCCCTCATCTCCGCCTCAATTAGCAGATAGAATTCTGAAGAAAGCCTGTTTAATTCAGTCACATTAATACAAAAAGAAAAGATGTTTCCTTCAATTGTAGCCTTACGATATGTGTTCCTGTTTAAAATGATAGGTCGAGAAAGCGTCTGGCTTGTCCAATAATTAGCCAGGGTACAAATCACTTTTATTTTATCTGGATGTGAATGAGTAGCTATAATGCAATTAGAACATTTAATGACACGTAAGTCATACGTATTAATTTCTTCGTCATTAAAGTTTCTACATTGGAAGGTAGCTGAATCATTCATTCTGATGTTAGAAATGTGTATTTTGTTAGTATCACGAAATCCATCGTTGTTAACGCCTAGTGTAAAACGAGGATCATTGATAACAACACGGTGACGGTTGGCAATCAATGTTCCATTTCTATACCAATACTTGTAGTTATCATAACAAAGATCAGGTCGGCAGCAGCTTAGTGTGATATCACCTCCGACGTTAGCTAGTCTGAGTATTATATCACCTTCCACTCTATATGCAAGATCCACACAGAAAAGTACAACAAACCCAGGAACCAAAATACAAAACACCTGCGATCGAATGAACACCATCTTGGAACCAAGTTTAGTGAACAATAAAAAATCCAATACTAAGAAAACAATGTTGGATGTGTTTACATCGCTACGGAACAATGTAAGTGAAGTTTTTCTCTCGCGGCGTCAATCTAGTATCTGATAATATTGCTTTGATTTGTTAAAGACGGTATTTAGTATCGATCACAAGGACTTTTTGACTATTGTCTGCATTCGATGATATAGTTCCTGAAACTCGATGGTGTATGACGGAAATAGCATTTTGAAGCAGATTGTGATGAAAAGCACGTGCGCAGGATTGGGCTGATTTGAAGAAGGGAACTTCTTCTAAAACTTTTGTCATAAAACCTCGTCACGACAAATCATCGAAATATGTATTTTCCATCATGTTGTGTCAATATAGTGGCGTATTATTCCATTAATTTCGTGTTTTAGGTTAACGATATATTGTAAAATGAATAAAGTTGTCACATTGCTTGATCCGTACCTCCAGATATCAATGATCGGTGTTAGCAAGATCATGGCGATTTTACTGTCGAATCTATTTCGACGATGACCTCATAACAAATCCCTGTCATGATTCTGTGTTACTCGTATTTTTTATTAGTTTCGTATTCATGAGTTTAAACATTTCTCTAATGATCATGAAAATAACGTTTCGTCATTCCTGAAGTGTCACGGCAGATTCAACGCTGGAAAAAAGATGCCCAAAATGCTGGAAGCAAGAACTTCATAATACATGTATCTCGTATGTAAATAATTTATTATATTGCAACCGGTAAATTGGATTCTGCCCTCTTGAGTCTAGATGTGTTGAGACTTTTACTTGCTTAACAAGGAAATGACACTTGTATTCAATTCAATAGTATTACATACGATCACCTAGTAGCTGAACGAAACAAAAAATGTATATATACCAAACTTGTATTTTGGAAGATGATTGGTTATATTGTTACCAACTTTGAGATAACACTTATTCTCAGGAAGTAGGCGTGGCATAGATAGTTTCAGTACCGCACACAAAAGGAGAGTGTCTTTCTGTAAGAATTTCCGTGTTAGGTACTTAAATACGAATTCTCCATTGTGTCGTGTTTCCAAGGTTGCAAAAGACGTAAATAAAAATTACATTGTAGTTTTATTTGTCACGATTATAGGCCGATTTAGAAAATCCGGATAAAGACGGTTTTCTTCCATGCTTGACGAAATAACCAAATTAACTTAATATTTTTACCTAGTGCTCAAATTTACCCCCAAAATAACATCATGAAACATATTTCTTTTATCCAAAGACTAAGTAAAAGCCTGTTGAAAAAAAGAATGATTACAAAGCCTCGTAAAATTGTTAATAATTAAAATAGTATCAGTATTTGGTGACAGGTACTTTAATAGAGTAAACATTTTTTGGGGTAAACAAATCCTGTGTTTCTAATTTAGAGATCCATATTTGTATTGTGTAAATGACGACTTACCGCGTACTAAATAGCTCTGCCTACAAAAATACAAATCATAATTATCGTCAATGGGTATGAATATTGAGAACGTTCTTGCGAGATATAAAGTAAGGCACGTACGGGATGACCCATAATTTTATAGAACAGCATGATAAAATATGAACACCCATACAATAATAGCCATGACATAGTAAAGATAGCTCGTTATTTGAGGTCCATACGTAATTACTCTTAGATGGTATTGTTTATATCTTAACGTTCATAATATTACGGTCGGTGAGAAAGCAGAGATACCTTTTTTCTAGATTATAAAAGAGAACAGTATTTTAGTCATTTTTGTTTTGAACGATATACACAAAGCAGTTTCAATAGCCATGTGTATCGTCATTTGAATTGAGCGAACATTACAATGATAATTATATTGCATTATTCTAACAAGATTTCTGTATATACATGCAGGCAAGCGATAGGCTACTGAAGATTTCTTAAAAGTCTCTACAATCGTGTTGTACGTGAATAGATTTAAGATCACCAGCAAGCAAACAATGAATACGACTTTAAACTTAAGCACAGGCAATCCACCTCTTTCTACCTTGCAGAAATAAAGAAATAAAACCATTTCATCTTATTACACCTTCTTTATACAGAATTTTAAGTTCACGACATTCAAAGACATCGGCTCATGATAAGACATTATAAAAATAATTGTATAGAGTTCAAATCAGTTTTATCTTAATTCCCTTTTTAACTTCAGTAGATAGTTTAGTTTGAGTTTCCTTTAGATCGACATTTCATAGCGACGTAAAGACTCCCAACGATGGTATTATCTATAGCCGTTCAAACGTTCTTGAACTTGTTAATGAGAACCATTACTATTAAAAAAGATGCTTAAAACTCTAACGATGGTGTTAAAAGATTCAAACAACTTTTACGATCACATTCTTCCTATCATGTTGTAAGTAAGATGACCATGCTACACAAACATGGCTTCATGTTCAGACGGTTAGAGCCTTCCTCGGGAATCAACTTCAAATCATTCATTTGTCAAAATGTAACCAAATATAGTTTCAGAATAAATTCGAAAATCGGTTCCTTTAGGTGACAAAACACACTAAATATGTGCCTACCTATATAATCATTTTCAAGTAAATCTTATGTCAAAATGTATATCGTTCAGTATTGACTAGAAAATTGCCTGCTTTTTCTTTAAGATTTTGATTCGATTTTAATAAAGTTTTAAGCAATATACCTTCGAACCACAAGTTAATTCGAATTTGAAAAGTTTCAAACAAACTAATCATAAAGAGGAAAAAAGTAATAAATCACTTATATTTGCTTAGTCTAATAAATCTCAACATATCTACACTGACTACCTCATCCTTAGGCAAGGTTGGTGTCTGTCCTGCTTCTGGAGTGGCCTTCAAGGTATTCCTCGTGGGTTCTTCATCTGGCATTTCATAGAGAGGAATCTCCTCAGCATCATCTCCTGATCCTGGCATCTTGACATTCTCATACTGGTCCCCATGCTGAAGGATATCCCTGTTCTGCTCGTGTTGAGTGATGATAGCACTGTTGCCATAGCGATAATCTGAATCGGAAGATCTATCAGCTTTTGATGTTGATTTCGACTCACGATTGGTTCCCCTCAATTCCATAATGGAAGTAGCATACTCTGGACCGTTCTGAGATCCATCTTTAACTGATTCGTAACAAACTTCAGGAGTGTCCTTTTTATCAGCATGATCTGCAATTCGTTGATCCAATCTGGTTTCTCTCATTTCCATAATGGAAGTAGCATATTCTGGACCGTTCTGAGATCCATCTTCAACTGATTCGTAGCAAACTTCAGGAGTCTCCTTTTTAATCGACGCATTGCCAACGTGTTTATTTTCTTGTCGATCTTTCGTTTTCTTACATCGCAGAACAATGATTACAATCAGTATCAGAATGAAGATAGAACCAAGAATGACGACAATAAGGGTTATTGTACCATTCTTCGTGTTTTTGTCCGAGTTGGGGTTTTTGTTCTTTGATGTGTAATTCGTTGTTGTAGAAGTTGATGTAGCTCTACCGACGGTCATTTCTTTTGAAGCTGTATAAAATAATGTCGATGGTCCATTTTGCGTCGTTCTTTTCAAAGAAGTCGTAGGAAAGGAGGGTGGCGTGGGCTGAGTTGGTAGCATGCAAGTGATCCTCGTCTCCACCTCAATTCGCAGATAGATCTCTGAATGAAGCCTGTTTAATTCAGTCACAGTAATCAGAAAATAAAAGGTGTTTCCTTCAACTACAGCCTTCCGATATGTGTTCCCATTTAAAATGACAGATCGAAAAAGAGTCTGGCTTGTCCAATAATTAACTAGGGTACGAATCACTTTTGTTTTATTTTGATTTGAATGAGGTGCTATAATGCAATGAGAACATCTAATGACACGTAAGTCATACGAAAGAATTTCATGTTCATGAGAATTACGACATTGGAAGGTAGCTGAATCATTCATTCTGATGTTAGAAATTGTTATATTGTCAGAATCAGGATATCCATTGTAGGTAACGCCTTGTGTAAAACGAGGATCATTGATTACGACACCGTCATAGCTGGCAATTAATGTTCCATTTCTATACCAATTATTGTAGTTTTCGTAAGCAAGATCAGGTCGATAGCAGCCAAGTGTGATATTATCTCCGATGTTAGCTATTCTTAGTATTATATCACCTTCCACTATATATGCAAGATCAACACAGAAAAGTACAACACACGCTGTCACAAAAACACAAAACAACTGCGATCGAACGAACGCCATCTTGGAACCAAGTTTACGAACAATTATTAAAAAATCCAATACTTAGAAGACAATGTTTGATGTGCTTTCAGTTTTTCTCTCGCAACGTCAATCTAGTAACAGATAATATTGCTTTGATTTGTTAAAGACGATGAAGTATCACAAAGACTGTTGACCATTGACTGAATTCGATGATAATTTCCAGAACTCGATTGTCTAAACACATACGACCACTTAGAAGCCTAACGAAACCAAAATTGTATACATATAGAAACTATCTTGTCAGCATTGTAACAGGGGCGGATCTAGGGGGCACGTGCCCCCCCCCCCGCCCCCAAAAATTTTTTGAAAAATTAGCGCTCACAACCCCCCTCCCCCGCCCCCCCCCCCCCCCCCCCGCTTATTCAACGGCTGGCTGAGTCGTTGCGATTTTTGGGGGACCAAAAAAATAAATATATATGTCCTCTTACCCACCCCCCCCCCTCCCCACTTATTCAGCGGCCAGCTGATTCGTTGCGAAATTTTCGGCCCGATTTAAAAATGTTAAAACCCCCTTTGAAAAAATCTTGCGTATGCTACTGATTTCACCCCAAGCCATTTTGTGCCCCCCCCCCCGGTAAGAAATTCCTGAATCTGCCACTGTGTATATATATTTTGGAAGACGAATTGTTATTTATTATGACCAACATTGACACTTTCTTTCAGAAAATAGGCATGGCATAGATAGTTTCAGTATCGCACAGAACATGTATTGTCTTTATGTAAGTATTTCCTTATTAGGTAAATGAAAATGACGTCATTAACAACGTTGAAGTTAGCTCATTGGAAGAACCTTTTACCCAATCAAAGACAATGGAGAACACTGTTTATTAAAGTTAATAATCTTTGCAATAAGAGCGGCACTAATTACTACTACTACATCTGTTCTACAAATAATAATAATATATCTCGATCTATTTAGGACTTTACAGATTCTTTTTACCCTGGTCATGTGATGCAGTCACGCACACAGTGTGCACCATCTCCACATTGTGACTATGCGGGCAAGTATTATCACATGTTCCCCAATATAATTCAAACAATATTTTTCCTTTTCTATAATTATTCAGAAGTTTTAAAAAACCCATAAATGTTGTGTTTTATGCTTATTTATTTGCAACTTTAATGATTTACCTTGGATTTTAATTTACAGGTTGCGCAGAGATAAAATGTTTTGATGATACGCTTACTTTATTGAAATATCATTAAACTGAGTACAAGTGCATATACACGTTTGTATCGAAAAAATATAATAGACACATACATGTATCATATTGACGATAATACACTATAGTTTCATTTTTCTGTTATGAAATATGTAATAAGGTAGGCCCTACTTTAATAAACCTATTTCTCATAATTCTCTTTAGCGATTAGGATTTAGGATTCATAGATGGCTTCGTTGATATTTCTCATCTGCCTCGTTTTGTTCAATGTCACAAAAACGTAAAACCATTAAATTGCGTTATCGTTTCAAATGTCATGATTATAGACCGATTTAGAAAATCCGGAATAACACGGATTTTTTTCCATTCTTGACGAAAGAACCATATTTTTACCGAGTGCACGAATTAACAATATTGTTTACAACATGACACATTTCTATAATCCAAAGACTGAGTAAAACCTTGTTGAAAAAATTAAATGATGACAAAGCATGGTAAAAATGTTAATAATTAAAAGGGTACCAGTATTTGGTGACAGGCGCTTTAAGAGAGTAAACATATTTGGGGTAAACAGATCCTGTGTTTATGATTTAGAAATCCATATTTTTATCTTGTAAATGACGACTTAACGCGTACTCAATAGCTCTATGTACAAATACGTATTATACTGGTTCACAAGCAAAATTGACATTGGATATGAATATTTTAGAACGTTCTTGCAAAATCTAAAGAAAGGCAAGTACCATATAGAACAGCGTGATATAAGAACACCTATACAATCGTAGCCATAATGAGAGAGAAGATAGTATTACTCTTATATGATATTATTTATATGTTATTACGGTCGGTGAGAAAGAAGAGATACTTATTTGTACACTCCCAATGATGGTATTATCTAGAGCCATTCAAACATTCCTGAACTTGTCACACCAGCAGATAACTTACAATCACGATTTTACACATATCTCTCCTTCAGTTTGTTAGTGAGAACCTTAACAATGAACAAAGATGCTTAAAAGTCTAACAAATGGTGTTACAAGAATAAAACGTCTTTTTCTGAGCCCATTTTCCTATCATGTTGTATGTAATATTTCCATGCTACACAATGAGGCTTTAATGTTCAGATAGTTAAGCCTTTCTCGGTAATCAACTTAAAGTCATTAATTTCTCGAAATGTAACCAAATATAGTTTCATAAAGATTTTAAAATCGGTTATTGCCTTTAGGTGACAAAACACACTAAACACCCCCAATAATCATCTTCAAGTAAATCTTATGTCAAAATATTGTTCAGTATAAGTGTATTGTTTCGAAAATAGGCTGCTTGTCTTGAAAATTTTGATTCGCTTATATTTTCCTAGTCTAATGAATCTCAACATACAGCGCATTTACACTGACTACCTCATCCTTAGACATGATTGATGTCTGTCCTGCTTCTGGAGTGGCCTTCAAGGTATTCCTCGTGGGTCCTTCATCTAGCATGTCAAAGAGCGGAATCTCCTCAGCATCATCTCCTGATCCTGGCATCTTGACATTCTCATACTGGTCCCCTTGCTGAAGGATATCCCTGTTCAGCTCGTGTCGAGTGAGGATGACATCGTTGCCATAGCGATGATCTGAATTGGAAGATCTACCGGTAACTTTTGATATTGATTTTGACTCTCGATTGGTTCCCCTCAATTCCATAATGGAAGTAGCATACTGTGGACCCTTCCGAGACCCATCTTCAATGGATTCGTAACAAACTTCAGAATACTCCTTTTGATCTGCATGATCTGCACTTCGTTGATCCAAGCTGGTTTCCCTCAATTCCATAATGGAAGTTGCATTCTCTGGACCGTTCTGAGATTCATCTTCAATCGATTCGTAACAAACTTCAGGAGTCTCCTTTTTAATCGACGCATTGCCAATGTTTTTATTTTCTTGTCGATCTTTCGTTTTCTTACATCGCAGAACAATGATTACAATCAGTATCAGAATGAAAGCAGAACCAGGAATGATGATAATCGGGGTTATATTGCCATCCCTCGTGTTTTTGTTCGAGCTGGCATTCTTGTTCTTTGGTGTGTGATGTTTTGTTGTAGAGATTGATGTAGATCTACCGGCTGGTAATTGTTTTGAAGCTGTATATGATAATGTTTGAGGTCTATTTTGTGTCATTTGTTTCAAAGAAGTCGTGGAAAAGGAGGGTGGCGAGGGCTGAGTTGGTAGCTTGCATGTGATCCTGGTCTTCTCCTTAATTTGCAGATATAATTCTGAAGGAAGCCTGTTTGATTCAGTCACAGAAATCGAAAGAGAAAAGGTGTTTCCTTCAATAATTGCAGCCTTCCGATATGCGTTCCCGTTTAAAAAATATGTCTTTAGAAAGCACCTGGCTTGTCCAATAATTATCCAAAGTACAAATCACTTTTATTTTATCTGGAATCGAATGAGTTGCTATAATGCAATTATAACATCTGATGACATGTAAGTCATACGATAGAATTTCTTGGCCATATAAGTCACGACATTGGAAGGTAGCTGAATCGTTAATTCTAATGTTAGAAATGTGTATATTGTCAGAATCAGCCGGACCATTGTCGGTATCACCTTGTGTAAAACGAGGATCATTGATTTCAACACCTTGATAGTTGGCAATAAAAGTTCCATTTCTATACCAATTCTTGTAGTTATCATAAGCAAGATCAGGTCGATAGCAGCTTAGTGTGATATCATCTCCGATGTTAGCTAGTCTAGTATTGTATCACCTTCCACTCTATATGAAAGATCCACACAGAAAAGTAAAACAAACACAGTCACAAAAACACAAAACACCTGCGATCGAATGAACGCCATATTGGAACCAAGTTTAGTGAACAATGAAGACAAAATCCAATACTAAGAAAGCAATGTTAAATTGAGAGTGTTTTCATCGCTACGGAACAATGTAAGTGAATTTTTTCTCTCGCGGCGTCAATCTAGTATCTGAAAGCATCGCTTTGATTTTGTTAAGACGGTGAAGTATCACAAGGGCTTTTTGACCATTTTCTCCATTCGATGATGTAGTTCCTGAACTCAATGGTATACGGAAATTGTTTTGAAGCAGGTTGTAATGAAAAGCGCGTGCGCAGGATTGGGCCGATTTGAAGAAGAGAACTTCTTTTTGATGTTCTGAAACTTTTGTCATAAAACCTCATCACGACAAATCATCGAAATATTTATTTCCCATCATGTTTTGTCACTATAGTGGCGTAGTATTACATTAATTTCGTGTGTTAGGTTCACGCTATATTGTAAAATGAATTAATTTGTCACATTGCTTGACCCGTACTTCCAGATAACAATGATCGGTGTTCGAAAGATCATGGCGATTTTTATGTCGAATTTATTTCTGACGATGATCTCGATACGAATCCCATGCATTAACCTTTGTTACTCGTAATGGTAAAGAGTCTCGTATTTATTAGTTTAAACAAAAAAATCTGTAACGATCATGAAAATAACGTTACGTCACGTGACTCACGTCTGAAGTACCGCGGCAGAGCCAGGTTCTAAAATAATTCACTTTTATAGTACATGTCTTTCGTTTGTTAATAAAATATTATATTATTGAATTGTATTCTGCCCCCTTGAGTCTAGATGTGTTAAGACTTCAACCTACTTGACAAGGAAATAACACTTGTATTGAAGTTGATCCATCGCCCGTCAAAACACATACGATCACTTAAAAGCCCAACGAAACCAAAATTGTTTACATAGAAAGTATCTTGTCAGCAATGTATTATGTATTTTTGAAGATGATTGGATATATTTTGACCAACATTGACACTTTCTCTAAGAAAGTAGGCATGACACGGATATTTTCAATATCGCACAGAACATGAAGTGTTTTTTCCGTTAAGGTAAATTAAAATGATGTCATTAACAACGTCATTAGAAGAACCTCTTGCCCAACTATATACAACGGAGAATACTGTTTATATGTTAACATTCTTTGCCATAAGAGCGGCACTAATTACTATTACTACTACACCTGTACTACAAATAATACAAATATATACCTCGATCCATTTAGCACTTTACATATTATTTTTACCCTGGTCATGGGATTCAGTCACGCACACAGTGTGCACCATCTCCACCCGGGGGAGGGGGAGGGGGGTAGTCGTACCACATTGTGACCACGCGGGCAAGTATTATTACATGTTCCTCAATTTTTTCAAAACATATAGTTCCTTCTCCATATTTGAGAAGTATAGAAAACAATGCAAATGTTGTGTTTTATGCTTATTTATTTGCAACTTATCATTTACTTTTTTGATTTTAATCTACACGTTGCGCTGGTATACAAGTTTTTTTTATACTCTTATGTTTTTGAATTATCAGTCATCTGAGTACAGATGAATATACACGTTTTTATCGACAAAATAATGGACCCATACCATTTGTTGAAGATAATATTTTTGCTATGAAATATCTAATAAGGTAGGCCCTACTTTGATAAAAGTACTTCTCCTAATTCTCTTTCGCGATTAGGATTGAGGATTCGTAGATGCCTTCTTTAATATTTTCTCACTTGCCTCGTTTTTTGCAAGGTCGCAAAAGACGTAAAACCATAAATATGCGTTATCGTTTCAAACGTCATGACTATAGGCCGATTTAGAATATCCAGATTAAAACGGATTCCTTCCATTCTTGACGAAAGAACCAAATAAACTTTTTATTTTTGCATAGTGCACATATTTTTTACAACATGAACGTTTCTATAATCCAAAGACTGAGTATATAAAAGCTTAATGTTTACAAAAAATACATGATGAAAAAGCATGGTTAAAATGTTAATAGGCCCAACTAAAAGAGTACCGGTATTTTGTGACAGGTACTTAAAGAGAGTAAAGATATATATATATATATATCGTTTCTGATTATGAAATCGTTGTTTTTATCTTGTGAATGACGACTTAGCGCGTACTCAATAACTCTGCGTATTTTACAAATACATATTATACTGTTTCGAAAGATAAATAAATCTTCATTGGATATGAATATTGAGAAGCGAAATATAAAGGCATTCGACATTGGAAGGTAGCTGAATCATTCATTCTGATGTTAGAAATTGTTATATTGTTAGAATCAGGATATCCATCGCCGGTAACACCTTGTGTAAAGCGAGGATCATTGATCACAACACCGACATATTTGGCAATTAATGTTCCATTTCTGTACTAATTCTTGCAGTTATCATAAACAAGAACAGGTCGGAAGCAGCTAAGTGTTACATCATCTCCGATGTTAGCTAGTCTTAGTGTTACATCACCTTCCACTCTATATGCAAGATCCACACAGAAAAGTACAACAAACACAGTAACAAAAACACAAAAAACATGTGATCGAATGAACGCCATCTTGGAACCAAGTTTAGTGAACAATGATGAAAAATCCAATACTAAGAAAAAAATATTGGATGTGTTTTCATCGCTACGGAACAATGTAAGTGAAGTTTTTCTCTCGCGGCGTCAATCTAGTATCTGATAATATTGCTTTGATTTGTTAAAGACGGTAAATTATATCGATCACAAGGATTGTTTGACCATTGTCTGTATTCGATGATATAGTTCCTGAAACTCGATGGTGTATGACGGAAATAACGCTTTGCAGCAGGTCGTGATGAAAAGCGCGTGCGCAGGATTTGGCCGATTTGAAGAAAGGAACTTCTTTTGTTCTTCTAAAACTTTTGTCATAAGACCTCGTCAAGATATATCGTCGAAATATGTATTTCCCATCATGTTTTGTTACTTATAGTGGCGAAGTATTACATTCATTTCGTGCGTTCAGGTTCAGGATATATTGTAAAATGAATAATTTGTCAATTGTCACATTGCTTGATCCTTACCTTCAGATATCAAACATCAGTGTTTAGTGTTTAGCAATGATCTATATGTCACTTGTATTGTTGATAAGTCTCGTATTTATTAGTCTAAAAACATTTCTTGAATGATCGTGAAATCGTTTCGTCACGTCTGAAGTGCCGCGCCAGAGCCAGGTTCCAAAAGATTTCAGCCTGGAAAAAATAATACCCCAAATGCTGGAAGCTAGAACTTTACAGCACCTTTTTTTGTTTTGTTAATACAATATCATATTGCAACCGGTAAATTGTATTCTGCCCTCTTGAGTCTAGATGTGTTGAGACTTCATTCTACTTGACAAGGAAATGGCACTTGTATTCAATTCAATATTATTAAAAGTGGATCCATCGTCTGTCCAAACATATACAACCACTTAGAAGCCTAACGAAACCAAAATTGTATACATAGAAAGTATCTTGTCAGCGTTGTATTATGTATTTTGGAGGATGATTGGTTACATTATAACCAACATTGACACTTTCTCTAAGAAAGTAGGCGTGGCACGGATATTTTCAATATCGCACCGAACATGAAGTGTTTTTCCGTTAAGGTAAATTAAAATGATGTCATTAACAACGTTGAAGTTAGCTCATTAGAAGAACCTCTTACCCAACTATATACAACAGAGAATACTATTTATATGTTAATATTCTTTGCCATAAGAGCAGCACTAATTGCTACACACATTTACAATACTCTTTATGTACAACATGACACATTTCTATAATCCAAAGACTGAGTAAAAGCTTGTTAAAAAAATTACATGATGACAAAGCATGGTAAAAATGTTAATAATTAAAAGAGTACCAGTATTTGGTGACAGGTACTTAAAGAGAGTAACTATTTCTTTTGGTAAACAAATTCTGTGTTTCTGATACGCATACTCAATGGCTCTGCGTACAAATACATATTATACTGTTTCGAAAGCAAACATTGTCATTGGATATGAATATTGAGAACGTTCTATTATAGAACAGCGTGATATATGAACACCTATACAACCATAGCCATGATAAAGAAGCTCGTTATTTGAGGTCCTAACGTAATTACTCTTAGATGGTATTGTTTATTATCTTAACGTTCATAATATTACGGTCGGTGAGAAAGGAGAGATACTTATTTTTTAGAGTTATAAAAGAGAATATAGTATTTTTGTCATTTTTTGTTTTAAACACAAAGCAGTTTCAATAGCCATGTGCATCACCTTTTGAATTGAGCGAACATTACACTTACATGTTACATTATTCTAACAAGATTTCTGTTGGCAAATAATAAGCTACTGAAATTACCCTTGATTTCTTGAAAGTTTCTACAATCGTGCTGTACATGTACGTAAATAGATTTAAGGTCACCAGCAATCAATCAATGACTATGACTTAATCCACTTCCTTTTACTTTGCAGAAATTAATATTGAAATAAATCGATTTCATCTAATTACAGCTTTATTATACAGAATCTTAAGTACACGGCATGAAAAGAAATTTAAGAAACAACCGTACTGTTTGTACGCTCCAAATGATGGTATTATCTACAGCCATTACAAGATTCCTGAAATTGTCACAGCAGCATATACACGATTGTAAATCTCTCTTTAAGGTGTCATTATAAACATTTACAATTAAAAAAGATGCTTATCACTCTAATAGCTGCCGATGGTGTGACAGGATATAAACACATTTTCTGAACTCATTTGTTTCCTATAATGTTGTATGTAAGATTTTCATGCTACACAATGTGACTTCAATATTCAGACGAATAGAGCCTCTCCCAATAATATGGCGCCGTTATGGCAGCCATGCTAAAACCGTGCTAATAATTTCCAAAGCTCTTAGGAAGCGCATAGAGACGTTAAAACGTGATATGCGCTATACAAGAACCGAATATTATCATTATTATTATTAAGTAAATCTTTTGTCAAAATGTAACCAACCATAGTTCAGTACAAGTTGGCTCGAAAATCGGCGGCTTGCCTTTAGATGAAAATCTTTAAGATTTTGATTTGATGAAATTAAAAAATCTAAGCAATATACATTTGAGCCACAAGTTAATTCGAATTTAACAAATGTCATACAAACTAATAATAAAGAAAACTAGATTTGTAATACTTGTTTGGAACAAGTATAGGTGGGCTGATCCAACAAAAAATTGAGGCAAAATGAAGGGTACATTTGAGATAGCTTTTTTTCTCAGCTACAACATACTCGAAGTTCAGCGTAAATGAAGCTAAAACGACGTAGAGATTGCTCGCGAAAGACGGGAATGTAGAATCAAGTTTTGAGAAAAAGTCATGTCCCATAGAGAATACACGCAAAATGTGAAAAATTGACATGCCTCCTTTAATCGCAAAAATACGCCATGATGCCTTTGTCAAAATGAAAAATTGTGGGAAATGGATTTGTAGAAAATTGTCTCAGCTAGAACATATCAACATTTTGAAGAAAATCGATCAATTTTTACAAAGATACAATCAACTTTCCAAAAATATGCTGACGTCATAATATGCAAATTGAAATTTTGAGTTCGGAGGCCATTATGATGACGTCATGAGTTAATTGAGGGTCAAATGAGACATGAAATCATATCTCCGATTCATACTCAATCAAAATATGAAAAAATATTTGGGGTCACCTTGCATCCTAAAGAGCTACAATGGATTTTGCATAGGCATGTTTTTGCCCATATATGCTATGTATTACAAGAGCTCGCGCGCACGGAAATTTATGTTTAACGGTCGATCATTCCGTCATTAATAGTCATAAAGAGATAAACATGCTATCAATTTGTTTGTAAAAATATGTGGAATATTATGAAAGAAAAAAATGGCGATTCTATGTTGTGCAATAGTTTTACGCGCGAAAACGCGCACGCATGTGCGTGTGTGCGATTTTTTATAAAATGCTTAGAATGGCCTAAAACGTATACAAAATGATTTTGAGACGATTTTGAGCATTTTAAAATTTTACGCGCGCATTGACGCGCGGACGTACGCGCACGCGCGCGTTATTTGACCTGCAATTGACCGGAAGGATATTGACCTTGATCATGATAAATATAAATGAGAAATACTTTTTGGTTATGAAGATATGATCATGAGTTGATTTTCGTAAAATTTTACAAAATGGCACCTAGATGACGTCATCAGTCAAGGTCAAGGTTGAAAAAAATTCTATGCTTTGTACATATGCCTATACATATGTGTGCCAAATTTCAAGGCATTTCATCGAGCCATTTTCAAGTTATCTTGCTAACAAAAAAGTGGTTAGAAATAAGAAAAATATTTAACTAGATTTGTAATACTTGTTTGGAACAAGTATAGGTGGGCTGATCCAACTAAAATTTGAGAAAAAATCAAGGGCATATTTGAAATATCTTATTGTCTCAGCTACAACATACTCGAAGTTCAACGTAAACGAAGCTAAAACGACGGAGATATTGCTCGCGAAAGACGGAAATGTAGAACCCAGTTTTGAGAAAAAGTAATGTTCCATAGAGAATACACGCAAAATGTGAAAAATTGACATGCCTCCTTTAATCGCAAAAATACGCCACGATGCCTTTGTCAAAATGAAAAATAATAGCAACAACATTTGTAGGAAATGGTCTCAGCTAGAACATATCAAAATTTGAAAGTAAATCGATCGATATTTACAGAGATACAATCAATTTTCCGTAAATATGCTGACGTCATAATATGCAAATTGAAATTTTGAGTTTGGAGGCCATTATGATGACGTCATGAGTTAATTAAGGGTCAAATGAGACATGAAATCGTATCTCCAATTCATACTCTATTAAAAGATGAAAAGAAATTGGGGTCACCTTGCATCCTAAAGAGCTACAATGGATTTTGTATAGGCATGTTTTTGCCCATATATGCTATGTATTACAAGAGCTCGCGCGCACTGAAATTAATGTTAAACGGTCGATTATTCCGTTATTAATAGTCATAAAGAGACAAACATGGTATCAATTTGTTTGTAAAAATATGTGGAATATTATGAAAGAAAAAAAATGGCGATTCTATGTTGTGCAATAGTTTTACGCGCGAAAACGCGCACGCATGTGCGTGTGCGCGACTTTTTATAAAGTGCGCGATTTTTTATAAAATGCTTAGAATGGCCTAAAACGTATGCAAAATGATTTTGAGACGATTTTGAGCATTTCAAAATTTTGCGCGCGCATTGACGCGCGGACGTAAGCGCACGCGCGCGTTATTTGACCTGAAATTGACCGGACGGATATTGACCTCGATCATGATAAATATGAAAGAGAAATAGCTTTTGGTTATGAAGATATGATCATGAGTTAATTTTCGTAACATTTTACAAAATGGCGCCTAGATGACGTCATCAGTGAAGGACAATGTTGAAAACGTTATTGTGCCTTGTACATATGCCTTTACATATGTGTGCCAAATTTCAAGGCATTTGATCGAGGCATTTTTAAGTTATCTTGCTAACAAAAAAGTGGTTAGAAATAAGAAAAATATTTAATAAATAAATAAATAAATAAATAAACAATAAAGGCAATTCTAACGAAATTATAAGGTGGTCTGTACGTTATACAGCCCACCTGATAATAAATAATAAATAAATAAAGGCAATTCTAACGAAATTATAAGGTGGTCTGTACGTTATACAGCCCACCTGAAAAGTAGTGAATTGCTTATACTTTCTTAGTCTAATAAATCTCAACATACAACGCATCTACATTGACTACCTCATCCTTAGACAAGGTTGATGTCTGTCCTGCTTCTGGAGTGGCCTTCAAGGTATTCATCGTGGGTCCTTCATCGGGCATGTCATAGAGCGGAATCTCCTCATCACCATCTCCTGATCCTGGCATCTTGACATTCTCATATACTGGTCCCCTTGCTGAAGGGTATCCCTGGTCAGCTCTTGTTGAGTGATGATAGCACTGTTGTCATAGCGATGATCTGAATTGGAAGATCTATCAGCTTTTGATGTTGATTTCGACTCACGATTGGTTCCCCTAAATTCCCTAATGGAAGTAGCGTACTCTGGACCCTTCTGAGATCTATCTTTAACTGATTCATAACAAACTTCAGGAGTCTCCTTTATATCTGCATGATCTGCAATTCGTTGATTCAAGCTGGTTTCCCTCAATTCCATAATGGAAGTAGCATACTCTGAACCCTTCCGAGATCCATCTTCAACTGATTCGTAACAAACTTCAGGATCCTCCTTTTTATCTGCATGATCTGCACTTCGTTGATCCAAACTTGTTTTTCTTAATTCCTTAATGGAAGAAGCATACTCTGGACCGTTCTGAGATCCATCTTCAACTGATTCGTAACAAACTTCAGGAGTTTCCTTTTTAATCGACGCATTGCCAATGTGTTTATTTTCTTGTCGATCTTTCGTTTTCTTACATCGCAGAACAATGATTACAATCAGTATCAGAATGAAAACAGAACTAAGAATGACGATAATCAGGGTTATATTGCCTTCCCTCGTGTTTTTGTCCGAGCTGGCATTCTTGTTCTTTGGTGTTTGATGTTTTGTTGTAGAAATTGATGTAGCTCTACCGACGGGCAATTGTTTTGAAGCTGTATATGATAATGTCTGTGATCTATTTTGTGTCGTTTGTTTCAAAGAAGTTGTTAATAGCGAAATCGTTGGAAAGGAGGGTGGCGATTGCTGAGTTGGTAGCATGCATATGATCCTCGTCTTCTCCTCAATTTGCAGATATAATTCTGAAGGAAGTCTGTTTGATTCAGTCACAGAAATCGAAAAAGAAAAGGTGTTTCCTTCAATAATTGCAGCCTTCCGATATGCGTTCCCGTTCAAAAATATGTCTTTAGAAAGCACCTGGCTTGTCCAATAATTATCCAAAGTACAAATCACTTTTATTTTATCTGGAATCGAATGAGTTGCTATAATGCAATTATAACATCTGATGACATGTAAGTCATACGAAAGAATTTCTTGGCCATATAAGTCACGACATTGGAAGGTAGCTGAATCGTTAATTCTAATGTTAGAAATGTGTATATTGTTAGAATCAGCCGGACCATTGTCGGTATCACCTTGTGTAAAACGAGCGTCATTGATTTCAACACCTTGATAGTTGGCAATAAAAGTTCCATTTCTATACCAATTCTTGTAGTTATCATAAGCAAGATCAGGTCGATAACAGCTTAGTGTGATATCATCTCCGATGTTAGCTAGTCTTAGTATTGTATCACCTTCCACTCTATATGAAAGATCAACACAGAAAAGTAAAACAAACACAGTCACAAAAACACAAAACACCTGCGATCGAATGAACGCCATATTGGAACCAAGTTTAGTGAACAATGAAGACAAAATCCAATACTAAGAAAGCAATGTTAATTGAGAGTGTTTTCATCGCTACGGAACAATGTAAGTGAAGTTTTTCTCTCGCGGCGTCAATCTAGTATCTGAAAGCATCGCTTTAATTTTTTTAAGACGGTGAAGTATCACAAGGGCTTTTTGACCATTTTCTGCATTCGATGATGTAGTTCCTGAACTCAATGGTATATGGCGGAAATTGTTTTGAAGCAGGATGTAATGAAAAGCGCGTGCGCAGGATTGGGCCGATTTGAAGAAGAGAACTTCTTTTTGATGTTCTGAAACTTTTGTCATAAAACCTCATCACGACAAATCATCGAAATATTTATTTCCCATCATGTTTTTTCACTATAGTGGCGTAGTATTACATTAATTTCGTGTGTTAGGTTCACGCTATATTGTAACATGAATACATTTGTCACATTGCTTGACCCGTACCTCCAGATAACAATGATCGGTGTTCGAAAGATCATGGCGATTTTTATGTCGAATCTATTTCTAACGATGATCTCGATACGAATCCCATGCATGAACCTTTGTTACTCGTAATGGTAAAGAGTCTCGTATTTATTAGTTTAAACAAAATATCTGTAACGATCATGAAAATAACGTTACGTCACGTGACTCACGTTTGAAGAACCGCGGCAGAGCCAGGTTCCAAAAGAATTCACTTTTATAGTACATGTCTTTCGTTTGTTAATAAAATATTTTATTTTATACAACACCTACGTGGATCCTTGTCATTTGATTGGACGATTGTTGGTCACATGATATTCAATAGATGGTATATTGCACGGTCGTGCATTTTTGGTTATATGCGCCGTGCATTTTTGGTTATATGCAGACTGCGTACCTCTCTGCTGCATGTGCGCGCGCGTATCCCTGCGTGTATCTGACGCGAAGGCAATCTGCATGTAATTGAGAAGGCTTGACTCGAACTGTAATTTATCTTTATAAGGAGTAAAGCATAATTTGTTGATTAACGTTCTATTAGGTCTTCTTCGATGTTGTATAAAACAAATAATGAATGTTTTTCATTCGTTTAATAGTGCGAATATTTTCATTCGTTGAAAGATTAACGTTAATTCTATTCAACTCGGCTGACGCCTCGTTGAATAGAATGTTAATCTTTCAACTCATGAACATATTCGCACTATTGAACTCATAACCATTCATTATTTGTATAATATTATTGAATTGTATTCTGCCCCCTTGAGTCTAGATGTGTTAAGACTTCAACCTACTTGACAAGGAAATAACACTTGTATTGATGTTGATCCATCGCCCGTCAAAACACATACGATCACTTAAAAGCCTAATGAAACCAAAATTGTATACATAGAAAGTATTTTGTCAGCATTGTATTATGTATTTTGACCAACATTGACACTTTCTCTAAGAAAGTAGGCGTGGCACGGATATTTTCAATATCGCACAGAACATGAAGTGTTTTTTCCGTTAAGATAAATTAAAATGATGTCATTAACAACGTCATTAGAAGAACCTCTTGCCCAACTATATACAACGGAGAATACTGTTTATATGTTAACATTCTTTGCCATAAGAGCGGCACTAATTACTATTACTACTACACCTGTACTACAAATAATACAAATATATACCTCGATCCATTTAGCACTTTACATATTATTTTTACCCTGGTCATGGGATTCAGTCACACACACAGTGTGCACCATCTCCACCCGGGGGGGGGGTGGTAGTCGTACCACATTGTGACCACGCGGGCAAGTATTATTACATGTTCCTCAATTTTTTTCAAAACATATAGTTCCTTCTCCATATTTGAGAAGTATAGAAAACAACGCAAATGTTGTGTTTTATGCTTATTTATTTGCGACTTATCATTTACTTTGGATTTTAATCTACACGTTGCGCTGGTATACAAGTTTTTTTTTTATACTCTTAGGTTTTTGAAGTATCAGTCATCTGAGTAGAGATGCATATACACGTTTTTATCGACAAAATAATGGACCCATACCATTTGTTGAAGATAATATTTTTGCTATGAAATATCTAATAAGGTAGGCCCTACTTTAATAAAAGTACTTCTCCTAATTCTCTTTCGCGATTAGGATTGAGGATTCGTAGATGCCTTCTTTAATATCTTCTCACTTGCCTCGTTTTTTGCAAGGTCGCAAAAGACGTAAAACCATAAATATGCGTTATCGTTTCAAATGTCATGACTATAGGCCGATTTAGAATATCCAGATTAAAACGGATTCCTTACATTCTTGACGAAAGAACCAAATAAACTTTTTATTTTTACATAGTGCACATATTTTTTACAACATGAACGTTTCTATAATCCAAAGACTGAGTATATAAAAGTTTAATGTTTACACAAAATACATGATGAAAAAGCATGGTTAAAATGTTAATAGGCCCAACTAAAAGAGTACCGGTATTTTGTGACAGGTAATTAAAGAGAGTAAGGATATATATTTTTCTTTAATCCTTCGTTTCTGATAGAGAAATCGTTATTTTTATCTTGTGAATGACGACTTAGCGCGTACTCAATAACTCTGCGTATTTTAAAAATACAGATTATACCGTTTCGAAAGATAAATAAATCGTCATTGGATATAAATATTGAGAAGCAAAATATAAAGAAAGTAAAATGATGTACCATATATAGAACAGCGTGATATAAGAACACCTATACAATCGTAGCCATGATAGAGAAACTCGTTATTTAAGGTCCTAAGTACGTAATTATGCTTGGATGTTATCGATGTTATATTATTTCATGTTAATATTACGGTCGGTGAGAAAGTAGAGATATTTATTTTCTAGATTATAAAAGTGAACATCATTTTTGGGTCATATATTTTTTCGTACGGACGAAGACAAAGCAGTTTAAATGGTGCCAGGTAAAAATGTCAGAAGTAAAAATGTAAGAGGTAAAAATGTCAGAGGTAATAATGTCAGAGGTATAAATGTCAGAGGTATATTGTCAGAGGTAATAATGTCAGTGGTATAAATGTCAGAGGTATAAATGTCAGTGGTATAAATGTCAGAGGTACAAACAAAAAATGTCAAAAAAATGACATGACCTTTTTACATTTGACATTTTTACCTCTGACATTTTTACGCCGAGCCGTTTCAAGCAATGACGATAACTTGAAAAGTAAGCAGAGGCAATCCACCTCCTTCTACCTTGCAGAAATATAGAAATAAAACCATTTCATCTGATCACACCTTTTTTCCCAATTTTTAAAACAGAATCTTAGGTGCACGATATTCAAAGACATCGGCTCATGATAAGACTTTTTTGTATACAAAAAGAAGTGTAATTAGAGTTCAAATCAGTTTTATCTTAATTCCCTTTCTATCTTCAGTGGATAGTAAAGTTTGAGTTTCCAGTAGAAGCAACAATTCACATCACAGTAAAGACTAACGAAAGCAGTCGTATACTGTTTGTACACTCCAAATGATGGTATTTTCTAGAGCCATTAAAACATTCCTGAACTTGCCCCACCAGCATAGAGTTTTAAGGTGTTCTATAGGCAATATACCAGGCAATATACCTTTGAAACACAAGTTAATTGGAATTCGAAAAGTTTCATACAAACTAATCATAAAGAGAAAAATTTAATTAATCATTTATATGTTCTTAGTCTAATAAATATCAAGATACAACGGATCTACACAGACTCCCTCATCCTTAGGCAAGGTTGATGTCTGTCCTGCTTCTGGAGTGGCCTTCAATGTATTCCTCATGGGTCGTTCATCTGGCATGTCATAGAGTGGAATCTCCTCAGCATCATCTCTTGATCCTGGCATCTTGACATTCTCATACTGGTCCTCTTGCTGAAGGGTATCCCTGATCTGCTCGTGTTGTGTGATGATGACACTGTTGCCATAGCCATGATCTGAATTGGAAGATCTACCGGTAGCTTGTGATGTTGATTTTGACTCACGATTGGTTCCCTTCAATTCCATATTGGAAGAAGCACACTCTGGACACTTCCGAGATCCATCTTCAATCGATTCGTAACAAACTTCAGGATGCTCCTTTGTATCTGCATGATCTGAAATTCGTTGATCAAAGTTGGTTCCCCTCAATTCCATGTAAGTAGCATACTGTGGACCCTTCTGAGATCCCTTTTCAAGTGATTCGTAATTAAGTTCGGGAGTCTCCTTTTTAATCGACGCATTGCCAATGTGTTTATCTTCTTGTCGATCTTTCGTTTTCTTACATCGCAGAACAATGATTACAATCAATATGAGAATGAAGACAGAACCAGGAATGACGATGATTAGGGTTATATTACCATCCCTTGTGTTTTTGTCCGAGCTGGCGTTTTTGTTCTCTGATGTGTGAGCTGTATAAGATAATGTCGATGGTCTATTTTGCGATGTTTGTTTCAAAGAAGTCGTTGATAGCGCAATCATGGGAAAGGAGGGTGGCGTTGACTGAGTTGGTAGCATGCATGTGATCCTCGTCTCCGCCTCAATTAGCAGATAGAATTCTGAATGATGCCTGTTTAATTCAGTCGATGTAATCGAAAAAGAAATGGTGTTTCCTTCAATAAATGCAGCCTTCCGATATTTGAACCTGTTTAAAATCATGTATTTAAATAGCACCTCGCTTGTCCAATAATTATCCAGAGTACAAATCACTTTAATTTTATCTGGATTTGAATGAGTAGCTATAATGCAATTCGAACATCTAATGACACGTAAATCATACGAAAGAATTACTTGGTCATAATAATTACGACATTGGAAGGTAGCTGAATCATTGACTCTGATGTTGGCAATGTGTATATTGTTAGAATCCGGAAATTCACCATATTTATCAGCTTGTGTAAAACGAGTATCAGTGATTAAGACACCGTGATAGTTGGCAATTAATGTACCATTTCTAAACCAACTCTTTGAGTTATCAATAGTAAGATTAGGTCGATAGCAGCTTAGTATGATAGTATCTCCGATGCTAGCTAGTCTCTGTATTATATCACCTTCTACTCTATATGCAAGATCCACACAGAAAAGTACAACAAACACAGTTACAATAACACAAAACACCTGCGATCGAATGAACTCCATCTTGGAAGCAAGTATAGCGAACAATGATGAAAAATACAATACTAAGAAAACAATGTTGGATGTGTTTACATCGCTCCGTAGCAATTTAAGTGAAGTTTTTCTCTCGCGGCGTCAATCTAGTATCTGATAATATTGCTTTGATTTGTTAAAGACGGTAAAGTATCGATCACAAGGACTGTTCGACTATTGTCTGCATTCGATGATTAGTTCCTGAAACTCGAGGTATGACGGAATGACGTTTTGTAGCAGGTTGTGATGAAAAGCGCTTGCGCAGGATTGGGCCGATTTGAAGAAAGGAACTTCTTTTGTTCTTCTGAAACTTTTGTCATAAGACCTCGTCACGATATATCGTCGAAAAATGCATTTCCCATTATGTTTTGTTACTTATAGTGGCGTAGTATTACATTCATTGCGTGTGTTAGGTTCACGATAATAATTGTAAAATGAAAAATTTGTCAATTGTCACATTGCTTGATCCGTACCTTCAGATATCAATGATCAGTGTTTAACAATTATCTATCTGTCACTCGTATTGTTGATTAGTCTCGTATTTATTAGTCTAAAAACATTTCTTTAACGATCATGCAAATAACGTTTCGTCATGTCTGAAGTGCCGCGCCAGAGCCAGGTTCCAAAAGATTTCAGCCTGAAAAAAAAAGATACCCCAAGTGCTGGAAGCTAGAACTTCACAGTACCTTTCTTTCGTTTGTTAATAAAATATCATATTGCAACCGGTAAATTGGATCCTGTCCTCATAGGTCTAGGTGTGTTGAGACTTTAACTTGCTTAACAAGGAAATGACACTTGTATTCAATTAAATAGTATTAAAAGTGGATCCATCGACTGTCCAAACATAATATACAACCACTTAGAAAGCCTAACGAAACCAAAATTGTATACATAGAAAGTATTTTGTCAGCATTGTTATATGTGTTTTGGAAGATAATTGGTTAAATTATGACCAACATTGACACGTTCTCTAAGAAAGTAGGCGTGGCACATATATTATCAGTTTCGCACAGAACATGAAGTGTTTTCCCGCTAAGGTAATGTTACGGCCCTCCATCCTAGAACGGGTCCTGGATGCTGGAGGACTGGCCTGTCCCTTGCCTCTATTACCGTCATCTGACGAAGAATTTGCCATCCTGAATAATGCGAGCGGTTTCTATTTGGCTTGTAGTTTAGAGGCCCTGACGTGGCTCCGTTTTCCCAAAATATATGAGTGTGGAGATGAGAGGTGTTTTGGATAGCTGGACGTGTATTCTCTATGAGAGGATTATATTACATCAGTCTATGGAGACTCAACTAATTACACGTTATGAAACGATGGATTGTTTAACTGTATACTTTATTAATACAAACATAAGTCAACTTCTCCAACACGTTATCATAGTTAACACCGACACCAATTATCTGTATTAATCTCAACAAGTAGTAAAGGCAGGGATTGCCTTTTGTAGGAACTCTATTTCTCGCTTCCAATCCTTTTCCTTACTTTAGCTCAGCTGGAGCAAAGCGGAGAGTTCGCTATCTGACTAAGACGAGAGCCAGCGTCGAAGTGACGAAACCTGTGCTCGATACCGCAATTTATAGCATCTGAGACCCTCTGAGAGCTGCTTTACGCATGGTGCGTCCGTAATCGCGCTCTGAGCCCTTACGCCCCAAAAGCTTACTGCCCTCTACGTTTTCTGCAAGATAACTACCTGTAACGGGCTGGTCCGTTACACAGCACCCCTCTTCAAGGAATGTGTCCTCACATTGTCACCCTCACATTAATACGAGGGGTTTCAAAAAAATATCTATAATCACTAAAACATATTGAATTAAGCATCGCTGTATTAACCATACTGAGAGTTAGGTCCTCTACTCTTTAAGACTACTGACATGCATATAACAATGAATGCCCTCTATATCTTTCATAATCTCTTTCTATGAAGTTCTCATATAAAAACATGTTCATTCTATGGACATTAACTCTGAATATAACCATTACAGCGAGTGCTTTCTATGCCAATTATTTTCATGAATTTTTGTGCATTATGACACATCCTTGAATTCTCCCAAAAAGATAATGGTGTGGTGTTTTACAAAGAAATGAATAGCTTACACTACGACATAAAAATGATAAAAAAATATATCCATGTATAGATATAAACAATAAGGATGCCTTTTGTTTCCTCCTGAAAGGTTTTGTCTTATTAACAGTTCATCTTTGTTTTTACAGTTAGTTCGTTTCCTGTCCTTCTAGGTATCCCTGGTAATACGAGTGGATACTGTTCCATCTGGCAGGTACAGTGACTCGTATCGATAGGTGATCTTCATCCCTGGTGGAAATGTTCTGTTTTCTGCGTCACCTTACATCCGCCTCCAGCTTGACGCAGGCTTCTAGTGGCTTCGAACAGTTGTTCACCATCTGTTTCCTCCTCCGTCTCAGTGGCGACGTCTTTCCTGTACTAAGGCTCTCTCGTCCTGCAGGTACAGTCTGCATCTCCGTAGTTACAATGCGGAAGCAGGTTGCGGTATTGCCTTCATGGCGACACTGAACTGATCCCCATTTGGTCTCTAGAGTAGCCGTCTTCAAGTCAAGCTTTGCTCCTAACAATAGTAGATTATCCATGCCCAAGACTCCATCGCCGCATACATTAGCGATAATCAAAGTAACCCTTGCCTTTCCCTGGCCTATTGTCACTTCAGTGTGGATCTTGCCGTCCACCTTCATATTTGAGCCGTTTGCAAGCATTATTCTCTCTGTAGTAGGTTCAATAGAAGGCTGCTCTATCAGTTTCACATATCCTGCTTTGGAGATGTATGTATCGGTAGCCCCAGTGTCTACACGAAACTGTAACTGTTGCCCGGCGATGATAACTGGTATATACATGCCCTTTAATGTTCCTTTGTGCATCTCGCTATTGTGCTTAGATGTGCCTATTGGTTCTGTGGTATTTGTTGTTGTGGGGCTGTCAGATCTTGCTGCATTGGCCGCACCATGCACGTCCCCCTGAGGCGGCCTTTCCTCGTTTGTTGAGACCTGTTGTTGCTGTTGTTCAGTTTGCCTTTGAGCCTCACTCTTCAGCCTTTTTCTGCACTTTTTCTTGATGTGCCCCTTCTTTCCACAGTAGAAGCAACAACCATCAGATACAGCTGATTTCTCCCGTTGCTGCTTTCCATCAGAGTTAGCGGTTTGTTGAGACGCCTGAAAAGCGCCCTTTAATGCCGCCACCAATCCTACAATTTCCTCTTTCAGGCTGATCAGGGTGTTCACCACTTCAGAGGTTGGGTCGGCTGGCTGTTGATCCATTTCCTCTTCCTTTGTCATTCCCCTACAGTACTTTGATGTCCTTCTAGTGCTCATCCTCTGATCTTCAGAATTGTGAAAGGCCTCAGCTACTACAGCTACATGTATCACCTCGTCTAGTGTCTTATCCTGAGAATTAAATATAGCCTCTCTGAGCTTGGGTTTCAGTAGAGCATCCATGAAATGCCCTTTCGCCAATCTCTCTCGTACAGCATAGTCTAACTCTGGATAAGCTAAGGAAGTTAATTCTCTGATGTTTTGCCCTAGCTCTTTGAGTGTTTCGCCCTCACGTCTCTGCCTTTGCTTAAGCTCCAGCAAATGATTTTCGGCTTGTCCGTAATCCGAAAACCTGTTAGCCAGCTTTTTCTTCAGATCATTGAAGCTCATTCTCTGTTTCTGTTCCCGCAGCAATCTCAAAGCCTGCCCTCTCAAACATGATGCCAGAATTTTTCCTGCTTCTTCATCATTCCAGCCGTTCACTGCACGGCAGGATTCAAAGTGCTCGCAGTAGTCGATCCATGAGGTAGACCCATCATATCTGTCAGGCGTAATAGAGATGCCTCTATTCCTTGGTATAGCTGCATGCAATGACTCATCCTTCCGATGTAGCCTCTTTATCCGTTGCTCTTTACTTACTTTCACTGCCTTGCTTGACAGTGAAGAAGTCTGGATCCCTTCTGTATTCAAGGATTCTTCTTGTGACTTTAGTTGTACTTCATCCGAACTTGACGTCACATTACCGGACATTTGCGTGTTGGTACGCCTTTTATGTTTCTTCTTCTTCGACCTTCCGTCGGTAGCCTTTATGTTTGAGAACCCTTGTAATAGCTCCTCAATCCTTGCATTAATTGCCGATATCTGCTGCCTCAATTCGGCGATTTCCATCAAAGCCGTCGCCTTCTGCTTTTTCATACTTGTTGAACGATGTACTCCAGAGTTAATGGAAACTGATTCATCTCTCGAAGTAGAATCACTGCCATCTGTTCCAGTTTTCCTCTCGTCCTCCATCCCACTTCTGACACCAAACGTGTTACGGCCCTCCATCCTAGAACGGGTCCTGGATGCTGGAGGACTGGCCTGTCCCTTGCCTCTATTACCGTCATCTGACGAAGAATTTGCCATCCTGAATAATGCGAGCGGTTTCTATTTGGCTTGTAGTTTAGAGGCCCTGACGTGGCTCCGTTTTCCCAAAATATATGAGTGTGGAGATGAGAGGTGTTTTGGATAGCTGGACGTGTATTCTCTATGAGAGGATTATATTACATCAGTCTATGGAGACTCAACTAATTACACGTTATGAAACGATGGATTGTTTAACTGTATACTTTATTAATACAAACATAAGTCAACTTCTCCAACACGTTATCATAGTTAACACCGACACCAATTATCTGTATTAATCTCAACAAGTAGTAAAGGCAGGGATTGCCTTTTGTAGGAACTCTATTTCTCGCTTCCAATCCTTTTCCTTACTTTAGCTCAGCTGGAGCAAAGCGGAGAGTTCGCTATCTGACTAAGACGAGAGCCAGCGTCGAAGTGACGAAACCTGTGCTCGATACCGCAATTTATAGCATCTGAGACCCTCTGAGAGCTGCTTTACGCATGGTGCGTCCGTAATCGCGCTCTGAGCCCTTACGCCCCAAAAGCTTACTGCCCTCTACGTTTTCTGCAAGATAACTACCTGTAACGGGCTGGTCCGTTACAGTAAGTTAAAATGATGTCATTAACAACGTTGAAGTTAGCTCATTAAAAGAACCTCTCACCCAACTAAATACAATGAAAAATACTGTTTATGTTAATAATCTGTGCCATAAGAGCGGCACTATTGTACTACTACTACTTCTACAAATAATAATACTATATCTTGATCTATTTAGCGCTTTACAGATAATTTTTACCCTGGTCATGTGATTTAGTCACGCACACAGTGTGCAACATCTCTACTCGGGGGGGGGGATGTATTCGTACCACATTGTGTGTATGCGGGCAAGTATTATCACATGTTTTCCTATTTATTTGAAAAAAAATATTTTTTCTTCTCCATTTTGAGAAGTATAGAAAACAACATAAATGTTGTGTTTCATGTTTATTTATTTGCAACTGTAATCATTTACCTTGGATTCTAATCTACAGGTTGCGCTGGTATAAAAACTGTTTTTAATTATACGCTTACATTATTGAAATATCATTAATCTGAGTACAGATGCATATACACGTTTTTATCGAAAAATATAATAGACACATACCATGTTGAACATTATACAATGTAGTTTCAATTTTCCGTAATGAAATATCTAACAAGGTAGGCCCTATTTTAATAAACCTATATCATAATTCTTATTAGTGATCAGGACTGAGGATTCATAGATGCCTCCTTTATTATTTTCTCACTTGCCTCGTTTCATTCAAAGTCGCAAAAAAACGTAAAACTATTAAATTGCGTTATCTTTTCAATAGTCATGATAATAGAACGATTTAGAACTTTTTTTTTCCATTCTTGACGAAAGAACCAAATTAATTTAATATTTTTACCTAGTGCACAAATTTACAAATACCTATCATACTGTTTCGAAAGCAAAACTCGTCACTTGATATGAATATTGAGAACGTTCTTGCGAAATAAAAAGCACGCGATGTAAGAAGACTTATACAACAATAGCCCTGACATAGTAAAGATAGCTCGTTATTTGAGGTCAAAACGAATTACTCTTAGATGGTATTGTTTATATCTTAACGTTCATAATATTAAGCTCAGTGAGAAAGCAAAGATACATGTTTTCTAGATTATAAAAGAGAACATAGTATTTTAGTCATTTTTGTTTTGAACGAATCTACAGAGAGCAGTTTCAATACCCACGTGAATCATCATTTGAATTGAGCGAACTTTACAATGACATGTTACATATTATTCTGTATGCAAACGATAGGCTACTGGAGTTACCCTTTAGTTGATTTCTTGAAAGTCTCTACAATCGTGATGTACGTGAATAGATTTAAGATCACCAGCAATCAATCAATGACTATCACTTTAAAAGTATAAGCAGAAGCTCAATTCACTTTCGTTTACCTTGCAGAATATATAAATAATTCCGTTTCATCTTATTACACCTTTTTTATATTTTAAGTACACGGCATTCTAAGACATTATAAAAAGAAATTTGATTAGAATTCAATCAGTTTTATCTTAATTCCCCTTTTAAACTTCAATACATAGTTCAGTTTGAGTTTTCATTATAACCAACATATCATATCACCGTAAAGACTTGAGAAAACAGTCGTACTGTTTGTACGCTTCAAACGATGGTATTATCTACACACATTAAAAGATTACTGAACTTCTTACACCAGCATATAAGATTTTACATCTCTTTTTAAGGTGTCAGTGAAAGCATTTATAATTCAAAAAGAAGCTTAACACTTTAATAGGAGCCGATGGTGTGACAAGATATAAACACATTTTCTGAACCCATTTTTCCTATCATGTTGTATATAAGAATTTATTGCTACACAAGTCATTCATGAATTTAATGTTCAGGTTAGAGCCTTCCCCAATAATCATCTTCAAGTAAATCTTTTGTCAAAATGTCACCAAACATAGTTCAGTATTGGCACGAAAATCGGCGGCTTGCCTTTAGGTGACAAATCTTTAAGATTTTGATTCGATAAAATTAAAGTAAAAAAAGCAATGCACCCTTGAACAACAAATAAATTCGAATTTGAAAGTTTTAAAGAAAATAATTATCAAGGAAAAAACACGAAGGTATTCGTTTGTTATTTTCTTAGTCTAATCAATCTCGGCATACAATGTATCTACACTGACTTCCTCATCCTTAGGCAAAGTTGATGTCTGTCCTGCTTCTGGAGTGGCCTTCAAGGTATTCCTCGTGGGTCCTTCATCTGGCATGTCATAGAGCGGAATCTCCTCAGCATCATCTCCTGATCCTGGCATCTTGACATTCTCATACTGGCCCCCTTGCTGGAGGGTAGCCCTGTTCAGCTCGTGTTGAGTGATGGTGACACTGTTGCCATAGACATGATCTGAAGTGGAAGATCCATCAGTAAATTTTGATGTTGATTTTGACTCCCGATTGATGGTTGACCTTTTGTCCGGCATGGCATAGAGCGCGTTGTCGAGCGGACCTTCCATTCTTGAGAAGGAGCTATCAGCGATCTTGTCTCTAGATTCCTAGAGAATATGGTCAATCATTTCACCATTTTCAAGATGATCTGCACTTCGTTGATCCAAGCTGGAAGTAGCATATTCTGGACCCTTCTGAGGTCCACCTTCAACTGATTCGTAATAAACTTCGGGAGTCTCCTTTTTAATCGTCGCATCTCGTCGATCTTGCGTTTTCTTACATCGCAGAACAATGATTACAATCAGTATCAGAATGAAAACAGAACCAAGAATGACAATAATCAGGGTTATATTACCATCCCTCGTGTTTTTGTCCGAGCTGGCATTTTTGTTCTCTGATGTGTGAGCTGTATAAAATAATGACGATGGTCTATTTTGCGATGTTTGTTTCAAAGACAAAGAAGTCGTTGGAAAGGAGGATAGCGTTGGCTGAGTTGGTAGCATGCATGTGATCCTCGTCTCCGCCTCAATTTGCAGATAGAATTCTGAAGGAAGCCTGCCTAATTCAGTCACAGTAATCCAAAAATCGAAGGTTTTTCCTGCAATTGCAGCGTCCTGATACGTACTTTCGTTTAAAATTATGTATTTAGAAAGCACCCGGCTCGTCCAATAATTATCCAGAGTACAAATCACTTTAACATTATCTGGATGTGAACGAATTGCTATAATGCAATTAGAACATTTAATGACACGTAAGTCATACGAAAGAATTTCTCGGCCATGAATGTTACGACATTGGAAGGTAGCTGAATCATTGATTCTGATGTTAGAAATCTTTATATTGTTAGAATCAGGATATCCACTGTAGGTATCAGCTTGTGTAAAGCGACGATCATTGATTACGACACCGTCATAGTTGGCAATTAATGTTCCATTTCTATACCAACTCATGAAGTTATAAGGTCGATAGCAGCTTAGTGTGATATCATCTCCTATGTTAGCTACTTTTAATATTATATCAACTTCCACTCTATATGCAAGATCCACACAGGAAAGTACAACAAACACAGAAACAAAAACACAAAACGCCTGCAATCGAATGAACGCCATCTTGGAACCAAGTTTAGCGAACAATGATGAAAAAATCCAATACTAAGAAGACAATATTGGATGTGCTTTCATCGCTACGAAACAATGTAAGCGAAGTTTTTCTCTCGAGGCGTCAATCAAGTAACTGATATAGTATTGTTTCAAACTGTTGAAGACTGTGAAGTATCACAACTACTGTTTGACCATTGTCTGCATCCGATGATAACTATAGCTCCTGAACTCGATGATGACGGGAATAGCACTTTAAAGATACTATGTCCCTTTTGCAGCCTACATCAAATTCTGTAGAACTTTGCAGGAATTATATATGTAATGTATGTCCTATCTGTGAAATTTAAACGTTAGCAGTGTCCTAATATTCAAATTATGCAAGGAAACCCGTTTACTTGCTAGACTGACTGACTTTTTTCTTCTTTGGAAATAACATACATAAAATGAGCTGTAAAGGGTACATGAGCATTTGTCTACAATTCTACATCAATAACCCACTTCTTGTAATGGCCAAAATTAAACTGATTGAATCTTTGTGCAGCACAAAACGTACGACCATTCAGCAAAATGGTCTGAAAATTAGACTATTACTTACTGACTTGGTAGCACTTAAGTCGATTTGACAAATTATAGTCGTTTATTTCCCCCTTAAAGACATTTTTCAACCCTCCCCCTTTTTTCAAGGGAAGTTCTTGTATTATTTTTCAAATGCCGTTGGAATTTAACCTTTTCAGTTTTGGGGCCTGCAAATGGGACAAAGTACCAAAGCAGTACCAAAGCAGGTGGTGATGAAAAGCGCGTGCGCAGGATTTGGCCGATTTTAACAGGGGAACTACTTTTGTTCTTCTAAAAAGAAATTGTTATGAAACCTCATCACGACAAAACAATCAAAATAAGTATTTCCCATCATGTTTTGTCACCATATAGTGGCGTAGTATTACATTTATTTCGTGTGTTAAGTTCACGATATATTTCAAAATGGAAGAAAGTTGTAATTTGTCACATTGCTTGATCCGTACCTCCAGATATCAATGACCAGTGTTAGCAATGATCTTTTGTCAAGGTCATTACGATTTCAATGTCGAATATATTTCTGACGATGATCTCGATACAAATCCCAGTCATGATCCTCTGTTAGTCTGGTATTGGTGATGGGTCTCGTATCTCTTAGTTTAAAAACATTTTTGTAATGATCATAAAAATAACATTTCGTCATGCCTGAAGTTCTGCGGCAGAGCCAGGCTCCAAAGGATTTCAACGCTGGAGAAAGATACCCTTCATAGTACATGTATTTCGTTTGTTAATACAAGATTTTGTTTCAGCCGGTAAATGTACTCTGCCCTCTTGACATGAGTTGAGACTTCAACATTGCTCAACAAGGAAATGACACTTGTATTCAATACAATAGTATTAACAGTGGATACATCGACTGCCCAAAGACATTCGATCACTTAAAAGCCTAATGAAACCAAAATTGTATACATAGAAAGTATCTTGTCAGTATTGTAATGTGTATCTTTGAAGATGATTGGTTATATTATGACCGACATTGACACTTTCTCTCAGAAAGTAGGCGTGACATTAATATTGTCAGTATCGCACAGAACATGAAGTGTTTTTTCTGTAAGTACTTCCTTAAAGGTACTATGTCCCATGTGCAGGCCGAAAAAATAAAAAGGTTATTTGAAAGACAATACTAATTTAGAACTTCCCTGAAAAATAAAGCGCTTGAAAGTGGCTTTTAGTATAAAAAAAAATAACCATTAGATGTCGAATCGACTTAAGTGATTGCAATAACTTAAGTAATAGTCTGATTTTCAGACCCTTTTACCGAATGGTCGTACGTTTTATGCTGCACAAAGACTCAAACGGTTTAATTTTGGACGTTACAAGCAGTAGGTTATTGATGTAGACAAATGCTCACGTACCTGTTACAGCCTCATTTTATGTATGTTAGTACCAAAGAAAAAAAGATGTCAGCCAGTCACTCAATAGTGTCTAATTACAGTGAAGTCTAGAAGGTAAACGGGTTTTCTTGCATAATTTGAAAACTAGGACACTGCAAATGTTTAAATTTCACAGATAGGACATACGTGACATATTCATAATTCATGCAAAGTTCTACAGCATTTGATGTTGGCTGCAAAAGAGATACACTACCTTCAATATAAATGAAAATGATGTAATTAACAACGTTGAAGATTGTTCATTAGGAATACCTCTTACCCAATCAAATACAATGGAGAATACGGTTTATGTTGATATTCGTTGCCATAAGAGCCTCACGAATAACTACTACTACTAGGGTGATCACACAGCCAGTGCAAACAGTCTGCCCCGCGAACACACACACACAACTGTACAGCAGTCAGTTGGTAGAAATAACAATTTTTGTAAATGTATTTAAAAAAACTAAACAATATTTTGAAATTGTTATTCCACATATATTTCAAGCATACTTTTAACTACAATTCTGTGTAGTTTCATTGTTATAGGCATGTGGGAAATATGTTAATTATTTAATTAGAATATTGTCTTTTCAGCCATGTGTGACATGGCCCGCTGATCGCCCATTGACTCGCGCTACTATTCTGCGTGGTGAAAATGCACCTCAATGTATAAAACTCCCCTACAAAAATGCAATATCCTCATGTGTTTCACTCATTTTTATTTACACTCAAGGTAGCCACAACCGTACTGGGGCCACCAAAATTTGTGTTACACTGAAATTCAGTCCCTGTGGGATGTTATGGCCTGTTGAATGATTTCTCGAAAAATCGTCATTAATCCTCAAATCTGACATTTTTTAAATAAACAAATATACTGTGATGTAGCTGAAAGTCTACAAATTATTATCATACGATCGGTTTTCCTGAATTATTTGTGAAACATATGAGGAAATAGCTGTGACGGAGATCCAAGTAATTTCCATCGCCATATTTTATTGGCATTGCAAAAATATTTGGAATTTAATGTTAATATTTGGTGTAAATATGATCTATGAATATATGATTTAAAAAATGCCCCAAAAATGAACAGTTTGACTTTCCTAATTTGCATAATGAGTGCGCGAATATATAATTAGCTGAAATGACCTAATTTGCTTATTTGATGAATATTCATGATTTTTTAAAATTTCAAATGAAATATATTTCCATACCTGTCTGAGATACATAGGTTTCACTGATGTATCATGTTCGGTTTTGATTTGATTACATATGCGCATATTGATTAGGCGGACTTAGTTTTTTTCACAACTCTTTTATATCTGCAGATTCGCAAAAATGGCAAAAATTACTTATTTTGTTGGCTTCTGTTTTCAAAACGGTAATAGATATATGAATTTTCTTTTTTGTATTTTTTACCACAAAGATGATTTTTTAGTGTCTGATAATTTAATTTATTATTTGTGTCCAAGAAAGTGATGAATTAAGTTGTCAACTTTGTCGAATTATGCCATTTTTGCCAATTTGACCATTTCTGGCAGGTTTTTCGGTAATTTTGCGATATCAAAAAAATGGTATAAAATCACAACGCATTGACCGATTTCAATTCTGTTTTTTGTTTTTTGAAGCTTTCATAAAGCTTGATCATTTGCAACCATCAAATAACATGTGTTTGTTGTAATTATTTTTGGTTTGTTATACCTACTACTACTAATACTACTACAAATAATTCGATTATATCTTGATCTATTTTAGCACCACAGATTCCAAATTAACTTTTTTATTTTTTTACCTCGTGCAAACATTTACAATATGAAACATGTGACTGATTTAAAGCTTGTTCACAAAAATTACATGATTACAAAGCATGGTAAAGAAATTAATAATTAAGAGAGTACCAATATTTGGTGACAGGTACTTAAAAAGAGTAAACATTTCTTTTGGTAAACAAATTTTGTCTTTCTGTCTTTTTTGTGTGTCTTACTCAATAGCTCTGCGTACAAATACATATAATACTGTTTCGAAAGCAAAACTTGTCATTGGATATGAATATTGAGAACATTCTTGCTAAATTAAAAGTAAGGCACGGGATGTACCATATATAGAACAGCGTGATATATGAACAATACAATCATAGCCATAATAGAGAAGATAGCTCGTTATTTGAGGTCAAAACGTAATTACACTTTGATGGTATTGTTTATATTTTAACGTTCATAATATTACGGTCGGTGAGAAAGCAGAGATACATCTTTTCTAGATTATAAAAGTGAACATCATATTTTCGTCATTTTTTTTCTCGAACAAAATGTACACGAAGCGGTTTTAGCCATGTGCATCAGCATTTGAATTTTGCGAACATTACAATGATGTATTACATTATTCTAACAAGATTTCTGTATTTACATGCAGGCAAGCGATAGGCTACTTAAGTTACCTTGTAGTTGATTTCTTGAAAGTCTCTACAATCGTCTTATATACATAAACATATATATATATATATATATATATACTGTATACACACATTTACGTACAACTTTAAGGTCACCAACAAGCAATCAATGACGATTACTTTAAAAATAAACACAGGCAATCCACCTCTTTCTACCTTGCAGAAATAAAGAAATAAAACCATTTCATCTTATTACACTTTTTTATACAGAATCTTAAGTGCACGACATTCAAAGACATCGGCTCATGATAAGACTTTACAAGAAGAACTGTAATTAGAGTTTAAATCAGTTTTATCTTAATTCCCTTTTTAACTTCAGTAGATAGTTTAGTTTGAGTTTCCTATAGAATCGACCATTCATATCGACGTCAAGACTTAAGAAAACAGTCGTATACTGTTTGTACGCTTCAAACGATGGTAAAGTGTATTATCTACAGCCATTAAACTGGAAATTCAAAGAAAATCACAAATTTGTCAACTAATGTATCACTAAAAACTGGTAAGCTAACAGATGGCCATCGTACAAGTTTTAGGTCAACTACATATCGGGTGATTTATAAAAATACAAATACAACCACCTCCATAGCACATGGGATATACGAGAGATTCGCCAGAAAAATAACGATGTTTTAATGACGTCACATGATGGACTAAATACTGCCCAAGCAGACGACATCCCATATAAAGAATGAACATAATTGCAAAGCTATTATTTGTCGAATTATAATGAGTTTAGTGTATATAAATGTAATGGCATGTCAAACCATTCAAAAGGGGATATGACCCGATTCTGATAACTAAACTTTTTTGTTTGTAATGCACAGGATAGGGGTTAATTAACAATCAAAGAAACCAGACTTTCAAATTGAAAACCCCCCCGGAATGATATTAAGGTCGGCATTTGTTCCCTCTTGAAACGCCGAACATACCGCGGTGTGTGCAGCTGAATATACAATGGCGTCTTATTTTGTTTACAAGTGACAGATTTCTTTATTTTTGTATCTCTGCATTTGTCATCAAAATAGAACCATGAGCGGGGGTTAGAGTTAGGCAATGGATTATACATTTAGCCTGATGGTAGTGAAGTAAAAGGAAAAACTCAAGAGAAATGAAAAAAACAGGCACTGAAAATATGTGAGATGTCATGGGATATCATCTGCTTGTGCAAATCATGTCCATACTGTGATCTCACACATCAAAGCAGCCTTCGGAGAATATGTCGGGGCTGTATTTAAGCGTTTTGTAATTTATAATAATAATAATTTCTTCGAATGTTTCCAAGCATTGAATTTTGATAACCTTGTCGAATCAAAATTTCATCTTTGCAATAATGAAAATAAATTTTAAATCAATAAATATCTACTTTAAAAGATTCCTGAACGTGTCACACTAGCATATAAGATTTTAAATCTCTTTTTAAGGTGTCAGTCAAAACATTAATAATTAAAAAAGATGCTTAACACTCTAATAACAGCCGATGTTGTGACAAGATATGAACACATTTTCGGAACTCATATCATGTTGTATGTAAGATTTTCATGCTACACAATGTGGCTTCAATATTCAGACGGTAAGAGCTTTCCCCAATAATCATCTACAAGTATATCTTTTGTCAAAATGTAACCAAACACAATTAAGTATTGGTTCGAAAATAGGCGGCTTGCCTTTAGGTGACAAATCTGTAAGATTTTGAATTGATAAAAGTAAAGTTCAAATCATAGCAATGCACCCTTGAACAACAAGTAAATTCGAATTTGCAAAGTTTTAAACAAAATAATTAACAATGGACTAATCAACCTCGGCATACAACGCATATACACTGGCTACCTCATCCTTAGGCAAGGCTGATATCTGTCCTGCTTCTGGAGTGGCCTTCAAGGTATTCCTCGTGAGTCCTTCATCTGACATGTCATGGAGCGGAATCTCCTCAGCATCATCTCCTGATCCTGGCATCTTGACATTCTCATACTGGTCCCCTAGCTGAAGGGTATCCCTGTTCAGCTCGTGTTGAGTGATGATGACATTGTTGTCATAGAGGTGATCTAAATTGGAAGATCCATCAGCAACTTTCGATGTTGATTTTTGCTCAAGATTGATGGTTGCCCTCTTATCCGGCATGGCATAGAGCGCGTTGTCGAGTGGACCTTCTATTCCTGAGATGGAGCTATCAGCGATCTTGTCTCTAGATTCGTAGAGAATATTGTCAATCATTTCACTATTCTCAGGATGATCTGCGTTTTGTTGATCCACGCTGGTTTCCCTCAACTCTCCAATGGAAGTAGCATACCCTGGACCCTTCCAAGATCCATCTTCAACTGATTCGTAACAAACTTCAGGAGTCTCCTTTTTAATCGACGCATTGCCAATGTTTTTATTTTCTTGTCGATCTTTCGTTTTCTTACATCGCAGAACAATGATTACTATCAGTATCAGAATGAAAAAAGACAAAATAATTACGATGATTACGGTTATATTACCATCCCTCGTGTTTTTGTCCGAGCTGGCATTCGTGCTCTTTGGTGTGTGATGTTTTGTTGTAGAAATTGATGTAGATCTACCGGCTGGTAATACTTTTGAAGCTGTAGATAATGTCGGTGGTCTATTTTGCGTCGTTTGTTTCAATGAAGTCGTTGATAGCGCAGTCATGGGAAAGGAGGGAAGCATTGGCGGAGTTGGTAGCATGCATGTGATCCACGACTCCGCCTCAATTTGCAGATAGATTTCTGAAGGAAGCCTGTTTGATTGAGTAACCGTAATCGAAAAAGAAAAGGTGTTTCCTTCAATTGCAGCCATCGGATATGTCTTCCAGTTTAAAATTATGTGTTTAGAAGGCACATGGCGTGTCCAATAATTATCCAGAGTACAAATAACTTTTATTTTATTTAAATGTGAATGAGTTGCCATAATGCAGTTAGAACATTTAATGACACGTAAGTCATACGAAAGAATTTCTTCGTCATAAAAGTTACGACATTGGAAGGTAGCTGAATCATTCATTCTGATGTTAAAAATGTATATATTGTTAGAATCAGGATATCCATTGTAGGTATCAGCCTGTGTAAAACGAGGATCACTGATTACGACACCTTCCCAGTTGGCAATAAATGTCCCATTTCTATACCAATTCTTGTAGTTATCATAAACACGAATAGGTCGGTAGCAGCTGAGTGTGATATCATCTCCGATGTTTGCTAATCTTTGTATTATATCACCTCCCACTCTATATGCAAGATCCACACAGAAAAGTACTACAAACACAGTAACAAAAACACAAAACAACTGCGATCGAATAAACGCCATCTTGGAACCAAGTTTAGTGAACAATGATGACAAATCCAAAACTAAGAAAACAATTTTGGATGTGCTTTCATCGCTACGGAACAATGTAAATGAAGATTTTCTTTCGCAACATCAATCTAGGAACTGATTGTATTGCTTTGATTTGTTAAAGACGGTGAAGTTTCACAAGGAATTTTTGACCATTGTCTGCATTCGATGATATAGTTCCTGAACTCGATGGTGAATGACGTTTTTAACAGGTTGTGATGAAAAGCGCGTATGCATTTCTTGAATGATCATGAAAATTACGTTTTGTCGTGCCTGAAGTTCTGCGGTAGAGCCTAGTTCCAAGCGATTTCAGCGATAGAAAAAAGATACCCCGATTGCTGGAAGCTAGAACTTATTGGTACATGTTTCTGGTTTGTTAATAAAATATTATATTGCAACCGGTAAATGTATTTTGCCCTCGTGATTTAAAAGTCTTCAACCTACTTGACAAGTAAATGACACTTGTAATCAATACAATAGTATTAATTAAAAGTGGATCCATCGACGTCCCAAACATAGTAAATTATACGAAGCCTAACGAAACCGAGATTTATTTATGACATTTTTAGTGCTTTTATGGCCTAAAATTGCTATGAAGCTAATTTTACACTCAGTTTTTTATTATCTCACAAAAAATTATTTCGTGTAGCGCCCTCTGCAACAAAACTCAACTCTCCCTTTGACTGATTGAATGAACTTTAATTTAATTCGTCAACGGTAATATTTATAGAAAAAATACTCTGGACCGTTCTGAGATCCATCTTCAACTGATTCGTAACAAACTTCGGGAGTCTCCTTTTTAATCGACGCATTGCCAATGTGTTTATTTTCTTGTCGATGTTTCGTTTTCTTACATCGCAGAACAATGATTACAATCAGTATCAAAATGAAGACAGAACTAAGAATGACGATAATCAGGGTTATATTGCCATCCCTCGTGTTTTTGTCCGAGCTAGCATTCTTGTTCTTTGGTGTGTGATGTTTTGTTGTAGAAATTGATGTAGATCCACCGGCCGGCAATTTTGTTGAAGCTGTGTAAGATAATGTCGAAGGTCTAGTTTGCGTCGTTTGTTTCAAAGAAGTCGTTGATAGCGAAGTCGTGGGAGAGGAGGGTGGCGTTGGCTGAGTTGGTAGCGTGCATCTGATCCTCGTCTCCGCCTCAATTTGCAAATAGAATTCTGAAGGAAGCCTGTTTAAATCAACCACAGTAATTAAAAAAGAACAGATGTTTCGTTCAATTGCAGCCTTCAGATATGTGTTCCCGTTTAAAATGATAGATCGAGAAAGCGTCTGGCTTGTCCAAAAATAATCTAGGGTACAAATCACTTTTATTTTATCTGGATTTGAATGAGGTGCTAAAATGCAATTAGAACAGCTAATGACACGTAAGTCATACGAAATAATTGTTTGACCATAAAAGTTACGACATTAGAAGGTAGCTGAATCATTAATGCTGATGTTAGAAATGTGTATATTGTTAGAATCACGAAATCCTTCGTTGTTAACGCCTTGTGTAAAACGGGGATTTACAACACCGTGATTGTTGGCAATAAATGTTCCATTTCTATACCAATTCTTGTTGTTATCATAAACGCCACCATGTCGATATCAGCTTAGTGTGATATCATCTCCGATGTTAGCTAGTCTTAGTATTGTATCACCTTCCACTCTATATGCAAGATCCACACAGAAAAGTACAGCAAACACAGTAACAAAAATACAAAACACCTGCGATCGAATGAACTCCATCTTGGAACCAAGTTTAGTGAACAATGATGACAAATCCAAAACTAAGAAAAGAATGTTGGATGTGTTTACATCGCTACGGAACAATGTAAGTGAAGTTTTTCTCTCGCGTCGTCAATCTAGTATCTGATAATATTGCTTTGATTTGTTAAAGACGGTATTTAGTATCGATCACAAGGACTGTTTGAATATTGTCTGCATTCGATGATATAGTTCCTGAAACTCGATGGTGTATGACGGAATGACGTTTTGAAGCAGGTTGTGGTGAAAAGCGCGTGCGCAGGATTGGGCCGATTTGAAGAAGAGAACTTTTTTGTTGTTCTGAAACTTTTGTCATAAAACCTCATCACGATTTATCATCGAAATATGCATTTTCCATCATGTTTTGTCATAAAGTGGCGTAGTTTTACATTAATTTCGTGTGTTAGGTTAACGATATATTGTAAAATACATATATTTGTCATTTGTCACATTGCTTGATCCGTACCTCCAGGTATCAATGATCGGTGTAAGCAATGATCATTACGATTTTAATGTCTACTATATTTCTGACGATCCCAGTCATGATCCTCTGTTAGTCTCGTAGTGTTGATGATTCTCGTATTTATTAGTTTAAAAACATTTTTTTGATGATCATGAAAATCACGTTTCGTCATGCCTGAAGTGCTGCGGCAGAGCCAGGTCCCAAAAGATTTCAACGCTGGAAAAAAAGATACCCAAAATGCTGGAAAATAGAACTTAAATAGTATACATACTTGTATCTCGTTTGTAAAAGATCATAAGGCAAATGGTAATGTATGTTGCCCTCTTGAGTCTAGATGTGTTCAGACTTCGACCTTCTTGACAAGGAAATAATACTTGTATCGAAGTGGATCCATCTACTGTCCAAACACATACCAAGCCTAACGAAACCGAAATTGTATATATATATATATATAGAACGTATCTTGTGATTTAGTCACGCAAACAGTGTACACCATCTCCACTCGAGGGGGAGTGCATGGTGACCTTCAGGGCATATTCAAGCACTATCACATGTTCCCCAATGTCATACGAAAACAATATTCTCTTCCCTTCTGCTTTTTAATAAACAAGGCCATAGTGATATATGGCTTATTAATCAAACACGCACGCCCACACGCATACATACACCATGACACACACGCGCGCAAACACACCCACAATTTTTTGTTTAAATTACTTGTTTTTTTAATTTTGTTATCATTATTTACTGCTCAATATTCTTAATGTTAATCTCTCAACTTCCAATGAAACATATTCTTAGGGACACATCTCGTACAAAATGATTTTATAGTCGCCTCAAATACATTTGTTGAGGTCAAAATACATCCATACCCTGCATCCATCCTGTCATATATTTCCTCACTTCAACTCTCTCTCACCGTCACACACCCTTTTACTTCAATTTTCATGCCAAATATTTGAATTTTAAAAAAGGAAACGAAAACGTACACCGAACCAAGAAGTTATATGTTTGTCTACTTCTTATATTGCATGCTTTATTTACTTCCTACATTCAAAGTCAAAGTGTTGCATATAATGGATATGAAAGTTATTGTTGATCGCTGTTTGTTTTGTCTTTGTATCAAGTGATTTGTATTGGTCATAACATAACATTTTTTAACAAATTTTTGTTTTTCTTTAACCAATAACGTGTTTGGAACATTGTTTGTTTTTATTTCCTAAATCCATTTATACGTACAAGTTTTAAAAACATACATATAAAGCACACTTCAAATGATAAATAAATTAATGTGTGAAGTATAGACGAACGGTTGGATAGCCCATTTCAGGACCATTTTCAAAATGGTCCTGTTCTTCCATGGGGTCTAAAGAAAATAGTATTATATGAACATATTACAAGAATAATTGATAAACAACTGGTACATACTTTGTGTGAACATTGCAAATATAGTAATACATGTCTTGTGAACTCACAGTATATATAATTACAAATCTTGTGTCTCTTATGCCTTATTACAGAGTACATTACATTAACGTCTGTATTTTTAAAAAGATCTCATGTCATTAAACTACATACAAAATAACCACAAAATTAAACTAAAAAGAAAAAGAAAAAATCTAAAAAAAGAAGAAAAACATATCTTGTTACTTGTTGATGATCAAATTTCATTATGCTACCCTAGGAATAAAAACAACTATTGGCAAGTTTTCTGTAAGGGGCGAAAGAAAGCTGTTTATCGCTATTTTAAATTTTACAAACCCCCGTCAATCATTATCAAGTTTTAAAACGTACTGAAATTGAATTATTATTCAAATTTATACTCCTACAGACATGTGCGTTTTATTCAAATTCATCACTTATTCTTAAACAGAATATATAAGATGAAATCAATAGACAGACTTTTTTGACAACAAAAACCCATTACAGTACTAAACGTTTAAAGACAGATAGCTAAGCAGTCTATTACACAATCCATATGCTACTTTAAATCAATTCTAGAACTTTCAAATGTGGCTTTGTTGAAACATTTGTTACAAGTGATTAAATGTATTTCATTTTTCCTGATAACAAAAATCCTGTGTGCCCTGGCCTTGAGCCATAATGCATGGTCATACAGAGGATTTATTTTATGTTGAGACCGGGGGGAATTCAACGAATTATTGAAAATTTATTGCATTTTCTTTGTTGTTTTTTATTTGTGGGAACTGTCCCCTACCTAGCCCCCGCTGCGTACAGTCACGGTTCAGTGACAAAGCAATGGCCTCGTAACTGTGAGACCCCAGGATCAAAACCGTGTCGATGTGCTATATTAGTGCCCTTTTGTGGGGCATTAATCCTCATTACTGTCATTTATGACTTAAGGGCGTAGGTCCCCTAGTTGATAAGCATAGTAGCATAGTTACACATACTTTAGCAGCCACGCAAAACACACATTGGCAAATTATTATTCAATAAAATCTGAGAATGTATACTATTATCTAGATCTAATTGGAATAAATTATTTCAAAAATAATTCCATAAATTGGGGTAAAACAAAAATATTCCAACCATATGAGCGACAGTGTGTTACAAGTGGATCTATCGACTGTCCAAATACATACGATCACCTAGAAGCCTAACGAAACCAAAACTGTACAGGCCTACATAGAAAGTATCTTGGCAGCATTGTAACTTGTATTTTGGAAGATGATTGGTTATAGTATGACCTACCTTGAGTTGACACTTATTCTCAGAAAGTAGGCGTGGCATAGATAGTTTCAGTATCGCACAAAAAAGGGGTAGTGTCTTTCTGTAAGAATTTCCGTGTTCCGTACTTAAATAATTTGATTCTCATAATTGTCAATAGCGATCAGGACTGAAAATTCATAGATGCCTTTAACATATTCCATTGCGTCGTGTTTCCATGGTTGCAAAAGACGTAAATAAGAATTACGTTATAGTTTTATAAATTATGTCGAGATTATAGGCTGATTTAGAAAATGCGGATTCAGACGGTTTTTTTCCATTCTTGACGAAATAACCAATTTAACTTATTATTTTGTACCTCGTGCTGAAATTTACAACAAAAAATACAACATGAAACATATTTCTTTTATCCAAAGGCTGAGTCAAAGCCTGATAAAAACATTAAATGATTACAAAGCATGGTAAAATTACAAATAATTAAAAGAAGGATCAGTATTTGGTGTAAGGTACTTTAAGAGAGTAAGCATTTTTTTTGGTAAACAAATGCTGTGTTTCTAAGTTAGAAATCCATATTGTATCTTGTAAATGATGATTTACCGCGTACTCAATAGCTCTACGTACAAATAAATATCATACTTTTCACAAGCAAAATCGTCTTTGGATATGAATATTGAGAACGTTCTTGCGAGATATAAAGTAAGGCACGTACGGGATGACCCATATATAGAACAGCATGATATAATATGAACACCTAAACAATAATACTAACAGCCATAACATAATAAAGATAGCTCGTTATTTGAGGTCCACACGTAATTACTCTAATAATAATATGGTATTCTTTATATTTTATGTTCATATTACGATAATTACGGTCGGTGAGAAAGAAGAGATACATATTTTCTAGATTATAAAAGATAACATAGTCATTTTTGTTTTGAATGGATCTACAGAAAGCAGTTTCAATACCCATGTGCGTCACCTTTTGAATCAAGCGAACATTATAATGACATGTTACATATTATTCTGGAGGCAAACGATAGGCTACTGAAGTTACCATGTAGTTAATTTCTTGAAAGTCTCTACAATCGTGTTGTACGTGAATAGATTTAAGGTCACCAGCAAGCAATCAATGACTTTGACTTTAAATGTATAAGCAGAAGCTTAATCCACTTCCTTATACTTTGCAGAAATATAGAAATAAAACCATTTCATATTATTACACCTTTCATCTTATTACACCTTTTTAATACTGAGTCTTAAGTACAAGGCATTCATGATAAGACATTATAAAAACAAAATGATTAGAATTCAATCAGTTTTATCTTAATTCTCTTTTAAACTTTGATACATAGTTAAGTTTGAGTTCTCATTTGAACCAACTTAAAGACCGTAAAGACTAAAGAAAACAGTCGTTCTGTTTGTACGCTCTAAATGATGGTATTATCTACAACCATTAAAACGTTCCTGAACCTGTCACACCAGCATAAACGATTTTAAATCTCTTTTTAAGGTGTAACTTAGTGAAAACATTTACAATTAAAAAAGATGCTTAACACTCCGATAGCAGCCGATGGTGTGACAAGATATGAACACATTTTCTGAACCCCTTTTTCCTATCATGTTGTATGTAAGGTTTTAATGCTACACAATGTGACTTCAATATTCAGACGGTTAGAGCCTCCCCCAATAATAATCTTTAATGGCACCGTAATGGTAGCCATGCTAAAGCCGTGTTAATACATACATTTCAAAGCTCTTTGGAAGCGCATAGAGACGTTATAATGTGATATGCGCTATACACGAACCGATTATTATTACTATTATTAAGTAAATCTTTTGTCAAAGTGTAACCAAACATAGTTCAGTACAAGTTGGCTCGAAAATCGGCGGCTTGCTTTTAGACGAAAAATCTTGAAGATTTTGATTTGATGAAATTAAAGTTCTAAGCAATATATCTTTGAGCCACAAGTTAATTCGAATTTGAAGAGTTTCAAACAAACTAATAATGAAGAGGAAAAAGTAGTGAATCGCTTATATTTTCTTAGTCTAATCAATCTCGGCATACAAGGCATTTACACTGACTAACTCATTCTTAGGCAAGGTTGGTGTCTGTCCTGCTTCTGGAGTGGTCTTCGAGGTATTCCTGGTGGGTCCTTCATCTGGCATGTTATAGAGCGGAATCTCCTCAGCATCATCTCCTGATCCTGGCATCTTGATATTCTCATACTGTTCCCCTGGCTGAAGGCTATTCCTGTTCAGCTCGTGTTGAGTGATGATGGAATTGTTGCCATAGAGGTGATCTGAATTGGAAGATCTATCAGTAGCTTTTGATGTTGATTTTGACTCACGGCTGATGGTTGCTCTTTTGCCCGGCATGGCATAGAGCGCGTCGTCGAGCGGACTTTTCATTCGTGAGATGGAGCTATCAGCGATCTCGTCTCTTGAATCGTAAAGAATATTGTCAATCATTTCACCATTTGCAGGATGATCAGCATTTCGTTGATCCAAGGTGGTTACCCTCAATTCCTTAAATGAAGTAGCACACACTGGATCCTTCCGAGGTCCATCTTCAATCGATTCGTAACAAACTTCAGGCGTCTCCCTTTTAATCGGCGCATTGCCAATGTGTTTATTTTCTTGTCGATCTTTCTTTTTCTTACATCGCAGAACAATGATTACAATCAGTATCAGAATGAAAAAAGACACAATAATTACGATGATCATGGTTTTATTGCCATCCCTCGTGTTTTTGTCCGGGCTGGCATTATTGTTACTTGGTGTGTGATGTTTTGTTGTAGACATTGATATAGATCTACCGGCTGGCAATTTTTTTGAAACTGTATAAGATAATGTCGATGGTCTATTTTGCGATGTTTGTTTCAAAGACAGAGAAGTCGTTGATAGCGTAGTCGTGGGAAAGAAGGATGGCGTTGGCTGAGTTGGTAGCATGCATGGGATCCCCGTCTCCTCCTCAATTTTCAGATAGAATTCTGAAGGAAGCCTGTTTAATTCAGTCATAGTAATCGAAAAAAAGAAGATATTTCCTTCAATTTCAGCCTTCCGATATGTGTTCCCATTGAAAATGATAGATCGAGAAAGTGTCTGGCTTGTCCAATAATTATCTAGGGAACAAATCACTTTTATTTTATTTGGATTTGAATGAGGTGCTATAATGCAGTGAGAACATCTGATGACACGTAAGTCATACGAAAGAATTTCATGTTCATAAAAATTACGACATTGGAAGGTAGCTGAATCATTCATTCTGATGTTAGAAATGTGTATATTGTTAGAATCAGGAAATCTATCGTTGTTAACACCTTGTGTAAAACGAGGATCACTGATTACGACACCGTGATTGTTGGCAATAAATGATCCATTTCTAAACCAATTATTGTTGTTATCATCAACACCATCAGGTCGAGAGCAGCTTAGTGTGATATTATCTCCGATGCTAGCTAGTCTTAGTATTACATCACCTTCCACTCTATATGCAAGATCCACACAGAAAAGTACAACAAACACAGCAACAAAAACACACAACACCTGCGATCGAATGAACGCCATCTTGGAACCAAGTTTACGAACAATGATGAAAAATCCAATACTAAGAAGACAATGTTGGATGTGCTTGCAGTTTTTCTCTCGCAACGCCAATCTAGTAACAGATAATATTGCTTTGATTTGTTAAAGACGATGAAGTTTCACAAGAACTGTTGACCATTATCTGCATTTGATTATAATTTCCTGAACTCTATTGTCTAAACACATACGACCACTTAGAAGCCTAACGAAACCAAAACTGTGTAGATAGAAAGTATATTGTCAGCATTAATTATATTATGTATTTTGGAAGATGATTGGTTATGTTATGACCTGCATTGACACTTTTTTCTCAGAAAGTAGACGTGGCATAGTATCGCATAGAACATGTAGTGCTTTCCTGTAAGTATGTCCGTGTTAGGTAAATGAAAATGACGTCATCACCAACGTTGAAGTTAGCTTACCTTGGAGAACCTCTTAGTACACAACCATATTCAATGGAGAATACCGATAGTAAATTTGTTTAATTCAATATTCTTCGCCAAAGGAGCGGCACTAACCTATTACTACGGCCTACTACAACTTCTAATTTAGGCAAGTCAGTCAGTTTATGACCATTATTGCCGAATACTATAAGAATTTGTTTTGAATTCAAATGTACGTAATATACTCTCACATACTATGCGCGTTTATAATATATATCTTTTTCTACTACTACTACTACTACTACTACTACTACTACTACTTATACTACTAATAATATATCTCGATCTATTTAGCACTTTGCAGATTATTATTACCCTGGTCATGTGATTCAGTCACGCACACAGTGTGCACCATCTCCATTCGGGTGAGGGGGGGGGTGTTGTTTTCGTACCATATGATGATCGTGAGGGCATATGCAAGTACTATCACATGTTCCCTAATTTCATATTTAAAACAATATTCTCTTCCCTTTTGCTTTCTAAGCTTATTTGTTGTTGTTGAGACTTTCTCCCCTTAAGTAATTTGTCACAACCATATATAAACTGATTTAATATAATGATAATAATAATAATGTTCTGGATTTACACATACGATATCTCTCAGATGTCACTGTCGCACCGGTCATCCGACAGCGTCATTAACCGACGCCCACATTGCTGAATAAACACAATTACTTTCGTATATTACCGGGTACCCAATTAAAGCTTGTGGGGATATGTATAAGGCTCGATGTAAAAATTAATGTCAGATTTAAAAATGTCGAAGGTACTATAATGTCAGAGGTAAATAATTATGTCAGATGTAAAAAATGTAATATCAGACCTCTGACATTTTCCCTCTGACATTTTTCCTTTGACATTCTTATCTCTGACATCTTTATCTGGCACCATGTATAAAGTATAACATATCAAAAGTTAATCAGGGTGGTATATGGCTTTATGAATCAAACACACATGCACACGCACACATAATTATGTACACCCTCACACCCACACGCGCGCGCACAATTACATGATTTTTTTGTTTCCTTTTCAATAACTTGTTTATTGTTTTTGATTATTATCATTGCTCAATTTTAATGTGTTTTTATATTTCAATTTATCTCTCTACTCCCAATGAAACAAGCTCAAACGGACACATCTCGTACGAAATGATTTCATAGTCTCCTAAAAATACAACCTCAAACTCATGCCAGATTCGGTGTTGATTTGAAAAAATATGATCAGGTATTTTTAAAAACATTTTTATGAATTTCAACTCTTCTTGTCTTCCTGTAAGGTTGTCTTAAAGGGTTTGTGAAAGCCTTCAATCTTTCTTGATTTGTGAACAAGCTAAATAATTCAATGATAAGCAATATACAGTTTTCAATTACAAATAATCAGTGCTATTTAAACCACTGACAGCAGAGAGTCACAACTTCTTCCCCCCAAAAAACACAATAAAAACAAGTTCATTGTAATCTACCAGTCTTGTATTATGATCAACATGAAACAAAGATCATGCATTAGTGATGTTCATCTCAGGCTTTGAAATTGGACAAAAATCAGATAAGTCTCATTGTAAAAACATAATATCATATCGTATTGTGAGCTTTGAATCGTTACACGTATGCCAAAAGAGTAAGGTTTAGCTGCGGTCCAAACCTCAATGTTTTATACGTCTGAACCATCCCCCTCCCCCAAAAGAGCGCGATTATTAGTGAGATTTTAAACGTGTTTCAAATCGCACAAATTGCGCGTTAAACAAAAAAAAACCAAGGATTTTCAGCAAACGAAGTGACGTTTAACATCAATGTTTTACATATCATCTTTATACTTCCGGTATGGATTCGTTTTGCTACCGCTCTTGCGGTGGCATTCTCGCAAGCGAACAAAGGCAAAGTGAATGCGTGCAAAATCATCGATGTTTGGATTGCACTTCATAAAGTTAGATTCCCTTATTATTAATGGAGTATAGAATTTTGTTTAAATTTAATGATTAAAAAATTGATACAATTACAGCACTATTTTTGTAGCCTCAATCAAGTACTATCTTTTATTTTGGATAGTGTTCGTCTTCCTAAATAGGGACGGTGAAAACAAAAACAAATAGTAGGCATATAGAAACAAATATTGAATAAAGGCTACAACATATTTTAGGCTCTGGGTGCTCTAGAACGCCAACCCGCCCCCCCCCCCCCACACTCCGTGATCGGAGGGATATACATGCATGTTAATCAAAATGTCCGGTAAAGGGTACATTTCACGCACCAAAGTCTGGCGCTCAAGGGGGGGGGGGTGCAAATCGAATTTTTTTTTGAGGACCAAAAAAAAAAATGTGCTCACTACCCCCCCCCCCCCCCCCCCCCCCCCCCCCCCCCCCCCCCCCCACTGAGCAAATTTTTGGCCGGCGCGTTTTTCAAATTTTCGGGAGCAAAAAAAAAAAAAAAAAAAAAAAAAAAATTGTGCTCTGTACCCCCACCCCCCCCCCCCCCCCACTGAGCGACTTTTCGGCCGGCTCGATTTTCAAATTTTCGGGAGCAAAAAAAAAAAAAGTTGGGCCCCCTCCCCTAAGAAATCCTGGATCCGCGCCTGCTCGTAGTACACAAAAGCCCGTTTTAAACACCGGACTTAGGGATGTTTTCAAAAGGAGGGAATATGCATATGCGTACCCTAAATAACACTGAGTGGGGGGGGGGCGGGAACGCCAAGCCTTACTACTTACAATTTATGAAAAAATGTGGGATTTTTTTCTAAAATTTTTGATTTTATTTTTGTGTGTTCATGTTTATCTGAATTTTTATCGTTTTCAATTGTACTATTTTTATTGTGATTGACTTGTTCAAGATCAGGCGTAAAAAAAGTGTTGTATTGACCTTTGCGACCGACCCTGAAATCTTGATATCTACAGTCGGCTTTAAAAAAAAGTCAAAACAAAAGCCTAAAAAGGGAAGGAAAAAAAGGGGGGAAAAGTATATATATATTAAAAAAATCCGACCGGCACCTACCGCTAGGCAACACAACATCTTTTTTTGTTAGGCCTCATCGATCGTCACTCAACTTTTCATTGAAACAGGCCTCGATCCTCTCAAAAAAGTACCTTTGATATGCTGCCACGCTGTTTAAAAGCATGAAGCATGAACAAAAAAACTATCAAAAAGAGTTGGGATATAAAAATCAGAAATTGTGATGTGTGACGGAAAATGCTCTAAATGTCACGAAATACGAAGAGCGTTTTTTGCCTCTATCTCCAGTCTCTCCCTCTCTCTCTCTCTCTCTCTCTCTCTTTCGGAAATGTTTGAATCAAGTGCTAGATGATGCATCAAGCCAGTGGGTCAGAGTCATCGGTTTGACTCATTATAAGTACTTCAAGTTCAAGCTCACATCGGTCCCTCCACTCAGTGTTTTTTAGGGTACGCATATGCATATGTTCCCTCCTGAAAACACCCCCTAAGTCCGGTGTGTAAAGTCTTTTTTGTGTATGTACGAGCCGGACTTGGTGCGTGAAAAGTACCCCTTTACCGGACATTTTGGTAATACGCATGGTATCCCTCCGTTCAAGGAGCGGGGGGGGGGGGGGGGGTGAACAGTCACAAGTACAAGTTCCCCGTCGGACATCCCATTCAAACGCGTTTTTAACTTAATTAACACACGTATTTCAATGGGATGTCGGTAAACTTGTATTCAGTTTTGTGAAACGCTGCCCCGAAAATAAATCTTGATTATCAACCCATGCTTAATTTCTTCCTTCATTAATCAATAAGGTATATAACAAAAATTAATTCAAAATATTTTGAATGAGACCAGTAAAGGGGTCGTTTTTTCTTAAAACAAACTTATCGACCCGAATTAGCCCTTGTTCACTCATACACTAGTAACAACAATGGAAATATAATTCATTAAAATGGGGCAGTTATGTTCTACAGATTATGGTAGGGGGCATTATAAACTAATAGGAAATAGACTTTATTTAAAATGGGGCCGTCATAATTTCACAGATCTGGATACGTAGGCCGCATAAAATAATTAAACAGATTTTTTCCTTTATTTTTTGTCTAATTAAATACACCTTCATCTACAAGACTCTTGGATTATATCTTTGACTTTGTTTCTCATATGGAAATTGGGTTGTTCTTTTTGAAGTTTTTTGTTTTGGATTTATGTGACCACTTTTGGAATAGGAATTTTTCGTACTGAGGTAAGCAAACACTGTGGGCTTTTCATTTCATTTCATTTCATTTCATTGTGGTTAGCTGCACGATACGCGCTATTCAAATTTCGCGCCTTTTTTCGAAAGCCAATCATGGCGGCTCACGCCTCCGAGCCGGAAAGATCCATGATGAGCGAGGATGAAATGGTTTTTCAAACTGTGCAAAACAGGAATCCTGCAAAAAGGCAACGTGGGAGAAGCTCTACTAATATAGAGAACTTAAAACACGCCTCAGAATCATACTCTTCGAACACCACTTTCCACACCACTTCCCCAAACCCAAACCCAAAGGGCTTTAACATTTTCATAACCCCAATAGATAGGACAAAATCTTTGAACAAAGTAAATCCCATACAAATAGCCAAGGCAATTCGGGAAGTTTGCGTGAACCCTGTAGATTTTATCAAAACCACTAATACGGGACTCTTAATCAAGTGTAAAAATACTAAGCAGGTGAAGGCTATCTCAGAGATTAACAAAATAGGAAGTGTTGATGTAAAAGTCAGTGAAGGAGTGAATGCATCAAAGGGAGTCATTTATGACATCCCACAGGAAATGAAGGAAGAGGAAATTCTTAATGAATTGAAAACTCAGAATGTGATTGGGGTGAAGAGGATGGTAAAAAGAGTCCGAACAGATGAAACAATAGAAGGAAAGCGCCAAATCTCTCAAATTCCCATGCGCTGCGTTATTCTAACCTTCAGTAAAGTCACTATCCCCCCTGAAATCCACTTATGTTTCCAAATCAAGCGCGTAAAACAATATGTCCCACCTGTAATTAGATGTTATCAATGCCAAAGATTCGGACACAATGCTTCACAATGTAATTCCAATAAAAGATGCGTCAGATGTGGAGAAAACCACTCGTTCGATGACTGTAAAAAAAAAGAAGAACGAAAGTGCGTAAATTGCGGGGAAAACCACTCTGCAGCCTACAGCGGCTGCGCACAAGCAAAAAAGGCAAAGCAGGTTCAACAGATACGGTATGAAAAGGGGCTATCGTACGCAGAAGCAGCTCAGTCCTGGCAGCAACAAAACAAAAAAGTATCAAATCCACAGCCTATTCAACAGAAAAATAAAGCCAACAAAACATTGAGTAAGGAAACAGAAAAACAAACAAACGAACTTCCAGTGCGGAATGTTGGTAAAACTAATACTAGTACCTACGCACAAGCAGCTGTTCCGTCATTCCTGACCAGAGCAAACACCACCCCACAATTTCAAAACCAGGTTATTCCTCAGGTACCACAGAGTAAAGAGACCATTAATAATCAAGGAACGTCAAATGAAACACCACAAGGCACTCCACCTATGACCAACTTCATAGCCTCGGCTAGTGATGAACAAATTATAGATTTTATTTGCCAACTAATTTTTAAATTCACAGAAGGTAGAACTGAAAAAGAATTGAATACTCTTGTTTGCGTCGCAGCCAAAAGGGCGCTGCAACAAAATAGTACATATGATAGAACAAATGATAGTGATTAATTTACTCATGTCACTTTCCATTATACACTGGAACGCCCAGGGACTCTTAGGGCACGGCAATGAATTATTAAATTATTTAAACTTACACAAGGATTTTAAATATGATATTATTTGCATACAGGAGACCTGGTTTCATAATAACATTATTTTGAATATTCCAGAATATACATGCTTTCCTAGAAACAGACAAAATAATATTAGAGGAGGCTGTGCTATATATGTTCATGATAGGATTAAGTATGAGGGTCCTTTCACAGATGCAAACTTAGAATTACAACAAATGAATGTTTACATAGGGGGGAAAAAATTGTCAATCATTAATTATTATAACCCTTGTAATAAACTGAATGAAAATATTATGAATAAGTTAATGGAAAATGTATCTAACAATGAAAACGTCCTTATAATGGGAGATTTTAATGCTCACAATGTTTTATGGGGCAGCGAGAAAACAGACAAAAACGGTGAAGTAATAGAACATTTTTTGAATAAGAACAGTTTGATTATTTTGAACAATGGAGAGGGGACCAGATTAGACCCACGAACGGGGAAAACATCATGTCTGGATCTAAGCATCACATCTCCTTCTTTGGCGTGTAAGTCTACATGGGGAGTCATGCGGAGTACTTTTGGTAGTGACCACTTCCCAATCTCTCTCCAAGTGTCTCTCGAAAAAAGTACAGATCCGCATAGAGCAAATGCAGGTATGCCTAATGGAAATGTGGTAGAAAAGCCTTTTTCTTTTAAGAATATAAGCTGGTCTAACTTTGCAAAGAAATGTGAAGAAGTATTAAATGGACAGATTACATTAAAAAACACAAATGTAAAGGAAATGTACACCCAATTTATGGAGTACCTAAAAGAAGTTATAAAGGAAGCTGTTCCCCAAAAGAGTAAAAAGAAACAAAACCCGGTCCCATGGTGGACAAAAGAATGTTCTGCTAAAATTAAAGAAAGAAATAAAGCGAGTAACAAGCTCTCTAAAGGTAGAATGATAACGCTGGAGAATATAGATGATTATAGTAACAAGAAAAAAATGGCACAACGAGTTCTCCGCCAAGCAGAACAAAAATATTGGCAAGCGTTTTGCACGAAACTGGACCGTTACATGCCTGAGTCAAAAATCTGGACCTGCATAAAACGACTAAATGGTGTTCCAGGTGCGAGGTCAAAAAATATGTCATCATTGACAGAAAATGACAAAGAAATAACTCGGGAGGATGAAAAGGTGGATGTTTTTGGACGCTACTTTCAATCTTTAGGAATGAGAGAAGATAGGGTAAATGAACAGTATTTAGCTTTAGTAAAGAATAGCATGAATATTCAGGAGAGTGTTATCAATGAACCCTTTTTACTCATTGAATTAGAAAAGGCAGTACAGTCAAAAAAGCGGACTGCCCCTGGTCAAGATAACATTCCTTATGAGGTGTATGAAAACTTTCCTAAAGAAACTAAAAAGGTTATGTTAGATATAATAAACAGGATTTGGGGAACAGGGGAAATACCCCTCCCACTGAAGCACTCTATTTTGATACCAATTTTGAAACCTGGAAAAGATCCCCGGAAAGCGTCTTCATATAGACCCATTTCACTCACATCATGCTTCGCCAAAATAATCGAGCGTTTGATCAAAGAAAGGTTACAATGGTATGTAGAAAAACATGAGTTACTACCTAATTTTATTAGCGGGTTTAGAAAAGGGCGGAGTGCCATAGACAACATAGTTCTCCTAGAAAACGATATTCAGAAAAGTATCAATTGTAATGAACACATAATAGCTGTGTTCCTAGATATTGAGAAAGCTTATGATAAATTATGGATAAACGGACTACTATTCAAACTCGCCCAAAAAGGAATAGAAGGAAATTTGTTACAATATCTACAAAATTATTTGACAGGACGTACCTTTCAGGTAAGAATTAATAATACTGAATCAAAAACATATGATATGCATAATGGACTCCCACAAGGAAGTATTTTGAGTCCACTGCTTTTTAATTTAATGATTAGTGATATCCCTACAGATCCTTCAGTGCCCTTAGCTGTATATGCTGATGATTTTGTCATATGGGCATCAGGTAGGGATATCCTTCAAATATCAAGCAAACTTCAGGAATACCTGAATAGACTCCAGACTTGGTTTCGCAGATGGGGATTTCGGCTTTCGGCTGATAAGACAGTCCCTATATTTTTTACAAAAAGTACAATGAATCTCTCACCACCGCAAGTAGAATTAGACGGGAAAAAAGTGCCCTTTCAGAATACTCATCATTTTCTGGGGGTAACTTTTGATAAGAAATTGACCTGGAAGCCACACGTGGAAAATGTTGTAAAGAGATGTAAAAGAAAATTGAATATCCTAAGATGTTTAACGGGAACTAAATGGGGGAGCTCTTCTAAATCCCTCGTAAAGGTTTACAGGGCATTCATAAGATCTTTACTCGACTATGGATGTGAGGCCTACGATAGCGCTACTACCACCACAAAAAAGGCACTTGATTCGGTGCAATACCAGGCGCTACGGATTTGTGCGGGAGGACTACCTCTCACTTCCCTACAATCCTTACAAGTGGAAATGGGGGAATTTCCCTTGGATCTAAGGAGACAAATTGTGTCAAGTAAATATAGACAAAGTATCGAAAGATCCCCAAACCACCCATTATCACAAAACATAGGGCCATGTTGGCAATTTGATTATCTAAAGGGAAAAGACTTTCTTAGTAAACCTTTCGGGTATAGAACCCAGAGTAAAATAAAAAACTTCATGACAGAAACTGCCGTACCATCCCCATTTCCGCCATGGCTTTTTGAACCCCCACTGGTTTCGACCGAGTTGAGCTCTCGGATTTCAAAAGCCGACCATCCGAATGAACTACAGCAACAAAGCTTAAAATTGATTAATACAAAATGGTCGAACCAGTTGCATATATATACAGATGGATCTAAGTTTCCGGAGAAGGGCCAATGCTCGGCTGCTTTCTATATCCCACACTTTTCTGTACACCAATGTAAAAGATTAGCGAATTTTACCTCATCGTATAGAGCCGAGTTGGCTGCAATTGTTCTTGCCCTTCAATGGATCGAAGAAACAAACATCTATACAGGTGCAGTCATTTTTAGCGACTGCTTAAGTGCCCTCACAGCCTTGAAACATTTTAGTGACGAATCCTTTGTCACAGAAATATTTATAATAACGACCCGATTGAAATATAGAGGGATCGAAATCGCTTTGGAATGGATTCCAGGCCACTGTGGGATAGTGGGAAATGAAAAGGCAGACTTCTACGCAAAAAAAGCTCTAACTCAGGAAATTGAAATGCATAATAAATTGACTTTATTTGAAAAGACAAGTTTAATTTTGTACAGTTCAAAGTTACTTTGGCAAGAAAGGTGGAATGATACCCAATCGGCATTAAAAATCCTTCAGCCAAATGTTATCTCACAATATTCTTGTAAATTGGGAAGAAAAACTGAAACTATTCTTAGGCGACTACGCCTGGGAGTGTCTGGACTCAACCAAGACCTCTTGCGTTTGGGCATCCACTCCACAGGTTTCTGTGACAGCTGCCCAACATTAGAAACGGTCAGACATTTTTTGATAGAATGTCCAAAGTATATAATAGAAAGGGCCATGTTAATGTCAGAAGTTAATATTTCCAAGGAAGAGGACATTATGATATGTTTACGAAACAGTGACTCTCATGTACAAATGGCAATTTCTCGCTTCGTTTTTAGAACGAAGCGATTATGTAAAAAGTAAAATCAAAAAGAGATGAAAAACAGAAACCGCAATCAATTTGAGCTGAATAGAAGAGAAAATAGGTTTTTTGTGTATAACCTTATGCCTACACCTGTATTAGTGTCTTATTTGAAGTTTTGATCGTATAGACCTATATATCTTATTTAGGCCTCTTTTAATTAAAAAAAAAAATAATAATGATTGAAACAATTTAACATTATTTATTTGACCAATCGAAAAACATATCTTAATACATACACACAACTTTAGGGAAGTGGAGAGGAGAGGGAGAGAGAAGGATACATGAAATCTGCTGGGGAAAAGAAAAAAAGCAATTAAAACTTGCTATATCATTACTCGAAAGCATGTCACCCCCCAATGATTATAGTAGTTAAAAGTCATGCGCTATATAAATAATTTCATGAACTAACTCATATAAACTAATAAAGCCCACAAGTGTTTTGCTTATGCAGTTGTCTTTCTCCTAATAAATAAATAAACCCTCTAAACATACAGGTACACGACGCCCCCTTGTCTATGCCAGAGTGACCTAGGTTGAGTTTATCAACCGAGAAGCGTACGGCGTAACATAACTCGCTGGGCTGGTAAGAAGGCATCATAGAAAGGACAGGGCCAGCGTGAGTTGGAACTGTGTGCGGATCGTGGTTTAATTTGAAATAATTTTTTGTTTTTATTTTTTTGTAGACTATGACTAATATTATATTAAAATGAGATTGGAAAAAGAAAGAAAGAAATAATAATTTTACCAAGACATTAAAAGAAAGAGATGCGATGAAATTGGCAACAATAGTCAAATTTGACTAATAGCCATTATAATACCAAACGAACAACAACAACAATCTACAAAGTCCTCAAGCAGGTTCATCCAGATACCGGCATCTCCAGTCGGGCCACGCTCACACACGATTGCTGCTGGAGGCACGAAGAAAAAGTCAGTAGATTCTCGCATTCGTAGCAAATTTGGTTACAAAATGAACACTAACAATTATAAAGATTCATAATGGACTATTTCAAACTTCTAAAATCGATGATATTAAGCTATTGTGTCATGTGTATATTGATTTACTCGGTCTCGTATCTGGTCCTGCTATCGACACCACCAGCGGACCTATTTGTTGCTGGTGCAGTGTGCCAGCGGATCAGGCGGAAAATGATCTAGCTAACCGGTAGCTCATGCTGCGAGCTGCGCATGTTATTAGTGCGCGGTCGAGCTCGAGGTCTAGACTACTCCAAATCATGTTCGAAGTATCTGACGTTGTTATAGCAGTTTTCCCCAGTCTAATTTTTGTCTTCAGAGGTTAGGAGCCCAATGGTTTTGTGTGTGGATTTGGATCATGGTAACAACTATTATGAAAACAAAAGTTAATGGGTAATAATGGTGTATTTTTAATGTAGGGTCGGGTCTAACAGTTACAGTCAAAAATATCTTATCTAGATCTATTCCCAGATTCCGTTTGCAGCAAAAGTAAAAAATAAAGGAGATTTTTAACCCAAAATCCAAATGGGAGATAGCCTCCCAAATAAGAAATAGTGGCATATATTGGCTGTGTACCTCTACTGTCAATGTTTCTTTTTTAATGGAGATGATGGACTCTATTTATTCTGTCTTGTTATCATGGTTATTTATTTAAACAAAAAAATTCTTGTAAGTTGTAGATCTAGTCTATAGTCTATAGACTCTAGATCTAGATCTAGATCTATTTTTTGTTGTTGGCAAATCCAAATTAGAAAAGTTGCTTGAAATTGAAAGGCAAGGTAAAATCTTGCACAATAAAATTACATTGATTACATGGAAGTAGAAATTTATACAAAAGTTTTTTTCTTTTTTTCTTTAAAACAACAGATTTCAGGAGAGTATTGATGTTACTATAAGATTAAGAGACATGGCCGAGGTCCTGATACCTCTCAGGACTGCTTGCGGATACCTTGGCTCAGACAAGATCACTGAAAGGAAGGTGAGAAGCCAAGTTTTAAAACTAGTAATTTTGATATTGAAATGTGTTTTCTTTTTCTTTCAAATTACATGAAAGTTGACTTTTGTGTCAAGTGTATATTTTCATTCAATTTGTCAGAGCAGACGAAGCTCTTGTTCACAGCGTTCAAAGGGATCTTGTTTTCACTGTATATGAAGAAAGTCTAACATCAAGGAATACATTTGGAAAATCCTTTATCACTTTCTTAATTTTCTGTGCAATGCTATTATTTATCGTACACTCAGCAAATAAACAAAGAAAGTGGACACTCCTTATAGTTAAGATTTTGAAATGAATATGTGATAGAAACCTATCTTTCATCTATCAAAATAAACATAACTTATTACTCTTTAAGATTATATGCCTTTCAATAAATGAGATCTCTGAAAGTAAAGTTCAAGTTCAAGTTCAAGTTCAAGTTTTATTTCAATTCAAATCCATACAAAACATATAAGATACAGATTATATACAATATAGAAAACACAAAACGCACACAAAATGGAAACATGTCTACAAATATATCGGAATTATACAAAGTTAATCAGGAGTAGAAATGAATTAGGGAAACTGCAAATAAAACTATAAGGTTCTGTCGAGGCAGTCCCTGTTTTAAAAAGATTCATATACAAGTTCCAACAATTGGCTATAAAAAATATAACAATAACAAAACAGTGTACAAAACATAGGAGACGTATTAACATGCAAATATTATTATAGATTTAAAAACAGATGAAGTATTTTTTTTATTTTAGATTAAAAAGAGCATTGTAGGTACTGGTATCCTTTAGTTCGTCCATGATATTGACCATGCTTGTGAGAACCATGCAGTCATCAGACTACAGTTGACATCCAGAGGTCGGTCCTCATTGTATATCAAAAGAGTGTCCATCTTTCTTAATTATTATATTAGTTTAGTTTAGTTTGGTTTCTGAAATATAAATTGAAGCAATTTTAATTCATTCATGTTTTGCATATTTTTGAAGTATTTGATCCAAGTGCTAAGAAAGCAGCTTCCCCTTATCTTCTTATCTTACAGAAACAAATAGATATTGTGAAGAAGGAGCTGAACAAGAAGACTGTTCAACTACAGCTTGACAAACATACAATTGAAGGGAAAAGTAATTTCACATGGCAGGAAGTCTTCAAATGTGTCTGGGCCTACATCGTCAAAGAAATTGAACTCTTGAAAGGCAAAGGTGCAAGTAGTAAGTCAATAAATTCCACCAAAAATTCCTTCCAAAATTGAGGTATACCTTACTGTACATGTATATATATATGTGTAATGTTGCTTACTAAGCAAGCCATACTTGCCTTCCTCCAAATGGTTTTTACCAATAATAACAAACTTTTGGAGCAAGATAGATCAATTCAACTTCTAAAATTTTAGAGTTTGTTTCGTAGCAAGGGGAAAAGTTGCAGGATAATAATGTGTTACGGCCTTCACTCTTTCAAATCCATTATGTCAATGAAATATATGCTTCTATTTAAGTATTTACTTTAATTTTTTCCTTCCAGTGATAGATAATGTAAGTAGTGTTTGCTGTATAAACTTTGCAGGAGCAAAAAACCTGTATGAGGACCTTAATAATAATAATAATAATAATCTTTTAGTCCACTCCAAATTTGTTTAAACTGAAACAAAAATTCTTTTTGCCCAGTTGATCGTGAGCCCGGCAGCCACTGAGCAGCGCCAGATCAACGTTGCTCTATCCCTTATTGTTGAACGCCAAACAAGGTAGCAGCAACTCCCATCTTTTAACGTCTTTTGGTATGACGCAGCCGGGGATTGAACCCACGACCTCCCGGTTGTGAGGCGGATGCTCTACTGACTGAGCCAACACTCCGGTGTTGTCAACATTTTATAATCCAGAATAAATGACAGTTTCTCCCAATGTGTAATTTCCTTGGGAAAAATAATTCATCACAAAATTTCCAGGCAAAGAGTTTGTTCACCTTTGGTATTATCTTTCACCCAGGTTCTCGTTCTAGCACTACAAACCAGACAAGGAAGAGAGAAGTAAGATCAACACTGAAATGGATTGTGGGTGTGGCAAATGGACGTAAGTCACAAATTATAAAGCATTGAGAAATCAGATATGTTTGGGACGTATTTGTTAAAAATGAACTTCTTTGGACTAAGTTATGTGATCATTTCCCAACAGCCTATAATAAAAGTTTCTGAAACATAAATTAGGGCTTTGGAGCAAACAAAATGCAGGCTCTTTGGAGTTCCTTATTTAGTATAGGTATCAACTCCTTTTCTTTTCCTTTGATTCAAGGAAGGGGAGAGTTAAGCGTTGTTCAGATATGGAAGTGATAAACAGCAGTGTTAAAAAAGAAAATAAAAGTGTAATATGCTTTAGGTTTCTGTATCCTATCACACAGCTAGAGCTCGATGAATACACGTAGGACCCTTGTTGCAAGCAATACCCGTTTATTTTAACATCTTAAAAAGTCCCTGCAGTTTACAACTTCATATTCGAACGACCCTTCTTTTTTGACAAATCTTGCGTGAAAGAAAACAGTAATATAACAAATGTTGATCGAAGTGTGTTAATCTCACTTTTGCTTCATAATATCTGTTTACATCATTAGATCAGGTTATCGTGTTCAATAGAATATTCTACTTGGTTTTAAATCTTTACAAACTTAAAAAAGATGATTAAAAAAAGGATGATTGTGCAATCAGAACAGAGTAGTCTATGACCTAGATGGGTTTCTTTCATATTCACAAACAAATCTGTTTTCAACTTAATTTCTCTGTACTATGTCTAGGTGGTCCCAACCTACCTGTTGTCAAGCTGGTCAAGAAGATGATTTTTTTGATGAAGGATGATTTCACTGGTCCTGAGTTTGGAGCTGATTGTTGTTCCATCATAACTAGGGATGTCCTGGGCTGCCGGAAGTACTGGCATGAATTGGACCAACGCACATGGATTGGTCAGTATTCACTCAAATGTCTTGGTGATGTTCTATGGTCCTCAAATCTCTCCTCTTACTTCCGTCATTTTTGTCATGCTTTGTTTATCTTCATTAACATCATCATCATCATCATCATCATCATCATCATCATCATTATCAACATCATCATCATCATCATCATCATTCATCATCATCATCATCATCATCATCATCATCATCATCATTATCATCATTATCTTCACCATCATCATCATCATCATCATCATCATCATCATCATCATTATCTTCACCATCATCATCATCATCATCATCATCATCATCATCATTATCTTCACCATCATCATCATCAACATCATTATCATCATCATCATTATCTTCACCATCATCATCATCATCATCATCATCATCATTATCTTCACCATCATCATCATCATCATCATCATTATCTTCACCATCATCATCATCATCATCATCATCATCATCATCATTATCTTCACCATCATCATCATCATCATCATCATCATCATCATTATCTTCACCATCATCATCATCATCATCATCATCATCATCATCATCATCATCATTATCTTCACCATCATCATCATCAACATCATTATCTTTGTTGTTTAATATCCCATTTTTTCTCTCTCTTTCTCTGTATTCATAAAAGTAGTCTTATCTGTTTCACAAGTACCTTCATATCATTGTCAATGATACAGATACAGGAAACTTATTTAAGCAGAATTGCTGTGATGATATTCTACTTTACTAGTTTGTTTCAAGGCTACATACTTCAAATACCATGTATTTTGTGGTTTTTATTGAAAGTGATGTGACTTTTATGGTATTTTCTTTCAGAGCTCATCGAGACTATCACTATAGCAATCCATCATACTGACCAAGGTGTGAGCCTTGATCCGCAGGCTAGAGCTGTTCAGTCTCTGGTTGCCGGGGCAACCATTCAAGGAGCTTTACCAACGAGCCATCTCTTTAACTTCTTCGGGAGTATGCTCAAAAGAATCAGGTATTTATTTTTAAACTGGGCAATTCCACGGTAACGGAAGGACACTCAGACAAGATTTTTGAACTTCAGGTTCATACTAAAAGAACTGTTTTATTAGTATAAGATGTGAAACAGTACAGATATAATACCTATATAAGTGCCTTTAATTCTCCCAAAAAAAATTGTCATTATAGTTAAGTAGTTTAAGAATGTGCATATTAATTATCTCGGTAACGGAAGGACATAAAAATGGACATGGTTTTTCCAGTTAATTAGTGTTTATCCAAACTTTGTGAAGTTGATGAAGCTTTCCACTTGACTGAAACACATTTTGTTCCCCATAGTTTAATACATACTAATAAAACATTTCTTTTAGTATGAACCTGAAGTTCAAAAATCTTGTCTGAGTGTCCTTCCGTTACCGTGGAATTGCCCAACTGTATAATTTATATGCACTGGTTTTTCATAACGAAGCTCTGGGATGATGTTATCTAGCCAATGGCTAACCCACTGACTACTGAAATCTCTAATTCTCCATAGACTTAATACTGGACCCACCCAGTTCCTATAGGATAGGGGCTAATCACAGGATTCAATCTGTAGCTGAAATATTCCCTCTTCCTTCATAAAGAAGCAAGCTATTATGGTTTCATGAAGATATTTCCTTGCATGTGTCTATATCTATGTTAGAGTAGAAAAATAAATGAAATATCCAATCAAAATGATAATAGAGACCTGCACAAATTTCTTCTGATTGTCTGAATTCTCTGATTTCCATAGGCTTAATACAGGAACCACTTGGTTCCCACAGGCAATAGGTTAAGATTAATACTTCCCAACTCAAATGCTTATGGCACTTGCTCCACAGGATTCCATGTAATCAGCTGGATTTTGGGAATGCGGCGATTGGGTTATGCAAATGCATAAGTACAAATCAAACTTTATGGATTCGGGGTAATTTCACATCAATATTCAAACTCATAGATGAAAGTACTAATCTTTAAATGAATGATGATACAGTCACACCTTCTTTAGTGACCACCTCTCTACAAAGACCACATTTTTCGTTTCACTTGAAAATGGTTTCTCATTGAAACATGTACTAAAGGGACCTGTCTACAAAGACCATGTTTTGTATTTCCCTTGGGCGGTCGCTTTAGACAGTTTTTACTTCCCTTTCTCTCACGTAGAACGGAGCGAAGCACCACAGTGATCTCCTGTACCTTGTCAGCTCTGAATATCTTCAGTCTGCACGTAGCACCTGATAGAAGACATCATCTGTGTAAGCTGGGAGAAGAATCCTTGACATACCTCTTATTGGCATGGAGAAGCAATACAGCCCAAGCTATCAGGGTAGGTCAGAGAAAGGACTCTCAGATCATAAGCTTTCAGCTACATTAAACCAGCCTTTTTGAGGCAGAAACCTGATGGATGACAGTATTCAGACTGGGCTTTGGAAATATTGTTTTGTAATGCCCTCAAAGTTAATGCATTGTTATTAGTGCATGACTTGTTTATTTGTGTTGAAGTTGTTTTATTCAATGTTTTTTAACACACACAGATTTAATGACATTTTCCTTAGAATGCTATTTTGTGCATGAGCGTGTAGGAGATATAGGCATTGTAGAAACAAAGCTTCAACTTTCTAATTGATTCCTTTGTATTTTATTTCTTTGTAGGATGAATTGGTAACATTCCTGAGACTTCAGATGAGTGTCCATCACCCAATGGGTGTCATGACACAGGAGCAAGGAGCCTATGCTGGAGACTTTGACCAATGGAAAGTGAGTACTCCCCTTGTGTGATTATAGTACAAGGAAAATGACAGCCTAGAGAAGTGGTGATGTAGCATTTGCTCTGGCAAATTTTATGATTTTGACATTTGCAGTGCCTTTATTTTGTCAAAGATATAGGGATAGGGTTGCAAAGAGGGTTATAGTTCAGGTTTAAGGGTTAGGAATACGAGTCCAGGGTTGAGGTTATAAATTGCCCTTGAAATTGACTGTGGAGCAGTTTCCCCCGGAGCAACTATACGGTTTGGGATATTATGATATTTCAATTTTCTGTTTGTTTCAGAATCAGTTGACAAGTCTGTACGAAGAGCTGGTAAGAGAGTGGAGACAAGAAGGTTCCAAACTCAAACTCAAAGGAGCAGGGTTCGTAAGAAATGTTGCATTCTGCCTCAACCTTTTTATAAAATAGCAATGTGTCCTAAACATATAATCTGTCAACAGGTGTTCATTATTTGTGCATTATTTTATTATCGAGAAATGAGGTAACATGTATTAGCAAAGCATAAACTTTAAGATTAAACGTTTGAAACTTGTATCTTGTACTTGGTAGGATTCCTCCAAAAGACGCCCTAAAGGTGTTTAAACTGAAGTCAAAGGTGTAATAGTTTTCAGGAAGGTATTATACCAGCCAACATTTCAACACCCTGTGCATGGATATTTACAAAGCATACATGGTAGGATTAAGAACAGAGTGGAGCAATTCTTTTGAATTAATTTATGTGATTATTATTATTATTATTATAACTATTAATCAATTATATATTTGTTAATATTTACAGAAAGCGGGATGTTAACTTCAAACAGGACCTTGTGGAGCTTGCGGCCGATGTTTGCCATCAGGTAAAGACAAGAGACATCAACAATTATATAAAATCCCCCTCCCCCTCCCCCCCCCTCTCTCTCTCTCTCTCTCTCTCTCTCTGTCTCTCTCTGTCTCTATGTGTCTCTCTATTTCTCTCTCTTCCCCCCTTTCTCTCTTTCTCTCTCTCTGTGGTCATACACTGTACTACTGTGGGGGCCTAAAATACTCTGCTGGATTTCTAATTTTTATTTTAGAGTTACTTTTATAGAAATTGAGAAAACTCATTTAGCTGAGGCGATTGCAATCAACATTCTTGTCCCATGTTGTAGTTGATGGATTGAATGTATACATTAGCTGCTACTATGGCAACAAGTAGCATCATATCTATGATTAAATGTTATGCAAAACATACATCAGCACTTATAAACAGTGAGCTGATGATACCAGCAAATTGGACTTGCTGAAAGTTTATCAAACATCACATACTACTTTGCACTTATTGTGTAAACTGTTTCACAAGTTCAATCTGCAAAGCAAATAAATACATTCAGGGACTATGCATTCATCAAAGAGTTACTCTAGAAGAACTACATGCTAATTACAATGACCATCTGCTTATATCAGATATTCAATGCAGGCTCAGTATCGTACGAGGTGAGCCTACAAGGCAGTCAGCTGCCCTCCACCAGCAGACTGATGAGTAGTCAGATGAGGCTAACCAGTCAGGTGACCACGCCATCCAAGAGAAGACGTCTAGAGTCTGGATGGGAGCTTCTCAGGGAGTACATCTCTCAACCACTGCAGCATGCTTCCATCATTCCATGGTAAGGTCCTCTTGATGCAATAATAATAGTGTAAACTTATAGAGCGCACACACCGTCCAGAGACGCTCATGGCACTAGCTCAGCAATAGTTCTCTTTAAGGTCATTCATTCACTAATTTACTGTATAACCATGTATGTAGGGGCGGTGGGTCTAGCGGATATGTTATCGGACTGTGGACCACATGGTTCGGGGTTCGAGCCCCGCCGTGACACTTATGACCTTTGGCAAGACATTAAGTTACATTTGCCACTCTCCACCCAGGTGAAGTCAATGGGTACCCGGTAGGAAGATATTCCTTGAATGCTTTAGCGCCTTATTATGGCAGCTCATGCAGCTACAACCAGGGTAATAATATGATACCTTGTAGTAAGCGCAGTAGAGTATATTCGTAAAGTAGCCGCCCTATATAAATGGACCTCTTATTGTAACCAGATAATTATTTATAATGTTGAAAGTGGTCCAGATTCATTCTACAAAATAGTAAAGGAATGACAAGGATTAATTTTCCAAGAGTGTGAAATTTTCTTGCTTCAAAATGGCCATCATTAACAATTTGCTAGCGTTCCTAGTTGTACAGTTACAAATTCTGGAAGACAATTGTCGTTGGGGCTTTGGAGTCGGCTTGTCCTCATAGAGTTGGTATAGCTGATACATGTTACATACAGTTGATAAATGATCAAGGCTTAACGTGGAACTTTAAATTAGTGGTACCTCATCTTACATCAAATAGGGCAAATTTTCAAAATCAATATCTTTATCTTGTGAATTGAATGATTTAAATGCCCTCTTTATTCTTGACAAGCTATTCAATAAACAACATCATATCATGCACCAAAAATGAATACAAAACTACTTTTATGATTGACAGATTAACAGTGGCATTTTCAATCTATCAACAGGTTACAGCTACTTGCAGCATTAGTCACAAAGTATCCCTCAGACCTTCCCGAAGAAGAGTATGCCCTCTTTGTTTCAGCCCTGCACAACCTCCAGGCCCACAGCAAGAGGTATGTATCAGAATAGAAGACATTCATTGTGTGTTCATTTGATATATTATATTGTGCCCTCTCATGCTTATCTTCATCCTAATGCGCATTTGTCTTTCCTCATCTTGTTCTCAACCCCACATGCAGCTCATCCTCTTGTATTATTTTATGTACCCCCGATCTCTCACTTCTTTTTTGAAATTGTCTATTCTTTGCATTGTGACCGTGTTCTCCTATCTCTGCCATGCAAAGTACTGTCTTGTCCCGTTCTCATCTCTGTTGGCATCCCCCTTTTCTTTCCTATTTGGAAGTTTCTTATGTAGTTACGAATTTTGTTAATTTGATTACTTATTTTTCCTGAGTATCATTTTAGGGGTTCACAATTGTACAAGTATTACTTTTTAGTTGACCCCTCTGTTTCCAAAATGTATTCCTAAATCATTGTAAACGTTTATAATTGATTTGTAATGTTTTGTTGGAAACATAAATACATTGAAATTGAATTGAAGCACGGCATGGTAATGAGAGAATTCGGTAGTCCATGGGTTCAAATTTGAGAAGAGTGACTGGAAGATAAGTTACATATGTTATGACCTTTATCAGATTGATGGTGCAAACCATGTTTCTCTCTCTTACTAGTATACAATCTATATGTTGGCTAATAACTTTCATCAGTACCCAAATTGTTTTTTATTCTCTTTCTGATAGGTCCCAGTTACAGAGCCATGTGTTGAGATGTCTTCAGTGTATAGCAGCTAGCCAGGTATCAAGACAAGATTTCTCACAGCATACCAAAGATCAGCTCAGCAGAGAATGGAGTAAAGTATGGAGTGCAACTATCAGGTTTGTAGCAGATGTATGTAGTTGGTTGAATGAAATTAGTTATGAATTGATCTCACCGTAATATATCGATTAACCAACTAGATAGTAATAGCAATAGTAATAACAATAATGTTCCGTGTGTATAAAGCGCTTAGTTTATTGATGATGTCTATAAGTGTTTTACAGACATATTATTACCTCAGTCATTGGATTCAGGCTTGCCAGCACACAATGTATGCCACTCTACACTCCCTGGGGAGCATTCTAGCCATGTGCCACATTACAGATGCTCACAATGCTAAGCATACTACATTAACATTTGCATCCTACTAGGTACCAATTTAACACCTGCGTGGAAAGTGAAAAATTTAGATTCAGGTCTTGCCAAAGGACATTAGTGCAGGACTGGGATTTGAACCCGTACCTTATCCACTTTTCCACTAGACCACATCACCTCTACAAATTCCTGAATTTGCTTTTACAATTTCAAGCAAGAAGTGTCAACAGGGTCTTTAGGAGGCTTTAAAAAATGTACAGTTGATAAACAAAATCATACCTGCAAACCGTCTCAGACTCTCCACACTACCCATTACTCAATACAATCTAGGTCATTTTGGGTATATTTTTTTTTACTTCATTTGTTTAGTCTATTGTTAGTTTAGTGTTGGGGCTCATCCATGTTATTTGGTTACTAATGAGGCATTCACCCAAATATGCACACATTTGATGCAAACAAGTTTCTTTTAATCTTCCATAGAACAATCTGCCTTCATTCTGCTGAGGATGAAGGATTTGACCTCTTGACCTCTTTGGTGCATCATGGGATTGTGAAGCCTGATAAGGAAGTCTGGAAGCTCTTTTTGCCAGATGTCACACAGCCTTCAAGGTGAGGTATTTTGCCATCACAGAAATTTTCCTTCAGAAATCTTTTTGAAGATATATGAAAATGATGCCTGTAGTTTCATCCAATAGAACCCACTGATATATCATGTAATGCTACTCTTGGTTGTTTTTTTTAACTAGTTGTTAAATACCATTATTCAATTCATTAAATTGTTCAATATATATGTATGGGCTTATCTTTGTTAGTGTTTTTTTTAGAATATGTGTTTTTTTAGTTAGACATTCCAACATGTATACACTTTGCTAGCCTAAACCGCTTCATTAAGGATTACTTTTTCTTATTTTGTCAAAAAATTAGAGGACTTGGAACTCTCAAAACACAGTTTTCCTTGGATTACCAATGTTATTTTTTGAAAAATCTACTTTCCTGTTTTTCTATCCCATTTCTTGTAGGTGTTCTGTGACCTTCCTGTTGACCCTGTTGACCTCTCACCCCATTCCTGAGAACCATGTCTGCCAAGTGGGCTTGCTAGCCTCTTTGACAGGTGTTCAGAGGGGCCACTATCCACTCAGACACCAGCTACTCAACTGGATCTTGCCTGCAGAAGAAGTAGAAGATGCTGGAGAAAGACTAGCAGTCACACCTCTTATATTGAAAAGGTAATGATAATAATATTATAATAATATTCAGTTCTTATATGGCGCATATCACATTAATTATAATGTCCCGATGTGCTTCCAAAGAGCTTTTGGAAATTATTACCCTAGCTTTAGCTCTGGCAGCCGTTATCAGCACACAGTGCATTTCAAGGAATAATCCTACTAAGTACCCATTTACCTCACCTGGGTCGAGTATGGCAAATGTAGATTAATGTCATGCCAAAGGACAATAGTGCCGCGGCGGGACTCCAATCACAGACCTTGTGATCGACATTCTGGTGACATATCCACTTGACCAGTAAATGTACTTCATATTTTGATATGCTGTAACCAAGTGAAAGTCTTCCGTGCATGATTGAAACTACCTGTCAGGACAGCTTGATGATTTTACCATTATTGTATCGAAAGATCTTGATTTGTTCCATTTTCCTTTGTCCATTTGGCAGCAAGTGCACATCAAAGAAGAAGTTACGATACTGGTTCAAATCAATTGCAATTCCACTTAAAATTGAAATCAACCGTTTCATGATTGTAACTTTGTGATTGACTAGAATACTTGTTATAGATTTTTTTTCTCCACACATTGACCTTAACAAACTACAGATTTTGAAATTTGATACAGATTGATACAGTCGCTGTCATTATCACCAAATGTCAAATTTGTTCTTTTGTGTGTGTTTGTTGTCATGTTTTGTCATGTTTCCCATTGCATTTTGATATGGTACTTGTTTTGAAACAATAATTTTACTTCAATATGTAAAGTAATGAATATTTTTCTCTCAATCAGTGTTCCAAGGGACCTACTGGCCAGTCTCCTGACAACCTTGTTCACAAAGAACTGCAGAGGGCAGCCTGGCATCGCTGCTCAACCAAACCCAGAGAATAGCTCCTCTCGGCTGAGCTTCATAGAGGAACTATACCTCAGGGCTTCCTTTCACATTCCACTAACCAAGGACTCTCGAGTGAATGCCGTAGGGCATGACACAGCAATAGCCCCCTCTACGGAGGGTGCAGTGATCATGATGGTCGTCCAGAGTGTCTTGGAGAGGTTGGGACACGTGGTCAAACTTGTGACCGACTCCCAGTGCAAGGAGGTACGTACAAAGAAAGGACGATTCAAATCTTTAGTTTTATTTCTTTCGTCGATGCAGACAAAGTGAGGGTATGATGTGAATTTGTTCCACTTGGGTAGTTCTCTGTGGGATGATAATGCTCATGACCTAGAGACATCGCATGTTTCATTAATATTTTGCAGGTCTGATAATTACCTGATTTAAAGTGGTTTCCCAATTAAAAAAAAGAAAATTCCTGATGTTCCCCCCCCCCCCTGATTTTACCCCTATTTTTTCCTAATTTTCTTACTCAAAGGGGGGGGGGGGGGAGGAAGATATGTTGTTAGATGCCATTTTTTTTCTTCTCCTGAATCCTTTTTTTTTACTCAGAGGGTGGGGTGGTGGTTTTTTGTTTTTTTTAGTGCACCCTGTCACCCCTGATTTTGGATCAATTAGTTGCTGCAAGGTTACCCACTCATAATGCTGTTTTTGTTTTAAATTGTATTATCTGTTTTAGGTGGATCACTATGAGATGTCAGGCCAGCTAGCTTGTATGTTGTGTAGAGTCTTGGAAAGAACTATCAAATACAGTGAGATGACAGCAAGAGAGGCAATGAAAGTACCCCTCAAGAAACACATAACGGTACAGTCAAACCTGTCTTAGCAGCCTCTTCTCTTTTAAGGCCACTTGTCTATAGTGGCCTTTTATATTGTCAACCTCTAGAAAGAAATGTGTGTTGTAGAACCTGTCTAGAAAGGCCACCTGTCTACAGTGGCCAGTTTTTCTGTTTCTCTTGGCCTCCGGTGACCTTCATAGACAGGTTCACCATATTTCAGTTTGATACTGTCACCTAGTTATTTGTTTGTTTGATTGATTTTATTTCTGCGTTCAAAAATATACAAATTCAAATTCAAAGTACAAAAATTTGAACATTAACAAATACAATGAATTAAATGTTTACAAAAGTAACTAAATGGAAAATATGTACAATTATATCATACAATAAACATGTACAAAGCATACAAATAAGAAATATGAAATATTTTCAATAAATTAGAGAGGTAATTTAGAACGCAGGAGACCACCATCGTTAGCGGTTAGGCTGGAGATGGATGGCGGCCTCATTTAAATGCTTCTTAATAAAAACACAGCATAAACGGGGTGTAGGATGTTTGGGCTATTGCAGTACTTAGAGAAAAAAGAGAAATGCGGAAGATGTATGGATTGATGTTTTGAAGGTTATATCAAGAGGGAGGTTGATGGATCTATAAAGAGAAAGATAAGATTTCAAAGGACTTGATAACAGGGTATTAAAAGAAGTCTAACAAAGGGAGCAGATTTAATCCCTATAATGTGTCAAGGGGGGGGGGGGGATCCACTCCATAACATCCATGATAAATGAATGAATAATTGACTGAATGAAAGAATGAATGATTTGGTGGAAGAAGGAATGAATGAGTGGCTGGATAAATGAATAAACAAACAAATGAGTTAGTGAGTGCACTAGAGAAAGGACATACAAAATGTGATCTTAATCCAGTAGATATTGAGAATACTGTTCCTGTCGTTACGGGACATTACCAGTGTACCTACAGTGTGTAGCCCCCTTGCTAGCACATTATGATAACACACTCATGTTACAAACAGATTACATGTACAATGTTATAAAATGATAAATCCCAGGTTCTCCTGAAGAGATTTGCATTGGGCTTCAAGGTGCTAGAGATCCAGTCAGACCTTACACCAGACAGTTCCATCAGCCGAGCGCACTCCCTCAAGTCACTCTGCTCTGTGCTGTTACCCCTGTATGCATGCCAGCCTGGACAGCAGGGGGAGGCAGGACAAATGGTGGCAAGCCTTGTGAGATCATGCACACCTGCTGAGCTGCTGGACGCTTTGCTGGATGTTCTACATAAAAGGGTGAACGCTTTTCTTCAAAATTATGAATATAAGTAATGATGATAATGACTGATATACACTGTAATAAGAATATTGATAAGAATATCAATTTCCAATGTATCTGTTCACTATGTAGAGAGGGTTATTTGAACCTAAAGGGAATTTAGCTAGAGTGAATTATGGCAGCCTTGAAGTCAACCAAGTAGGCGGAATTTCATTTCTCTTGAAAAATTCTTAAAATGTCACAGTTCACAAGACAGGCAGAAAATGTACAGAACCCATAGATTCTCTTAAAAACATCATCACGCTCAATACCTACATGTATACATCTAACTAGGTTTGATTCATTTCCACATCATTCTGATAATGAGTCTGAGTTCATCATTTTTTCATTTGTCTGCTGTTGTAGGGGTCGTGTCAGAAGCAGGGGTCAAAGGTCACAAATCATCATGACCCCTTTGGGGACTCCATGGAGCTTGGATCCGATGACGAGTTTCCGAGCACGCAGCAGGCCCAGGGTGACTTGGATGATGATTTTGGTGAGGTCACCACCATCTCGGTTCAAGCGACCACCGGCGCCTCCGAGAAGAAGAGACACAAGTCCAGAGAAGATTCCATGACAGGTAAGAAGATTCTATAGGTCTGGGGGGGGGGGAGGTTTCACAAAAATTGTCATCAATGACAAATTACAGTTTTTGTTTTAAGCTACTGAAATCCTTGCTTCTGATTGGTTATCAGCAGATTTGTCATTTGTCATTGAAAACAGGCTTTGTGAAATGGGTCCCTGATCAATGATTCACAGACTAAAGGTACCAAGGTTCTTTCTGGAGAAATTCACTTGTTTTCTTGTTTGACAAGATGACTTCATATGCAATATGTATTCTTAACCAATGGAATAACTCAAATTAATTGAAACCCCCCAACATAACTTGAGCTGGGGTTCGAAATCAAGATGTATCCATGGGGCTAACATGCATTTACAGTTCTGGGAAATGTCTGTGTTTGTGTATTTCAAAGAAGCACTTAAACATCACACACAATGAAATAGCCCTTTTTAAATTTTATTTTCTTATTTTATTTTTGTATTTCCAATATAGATTCATACATAAATAAGCAACTAATTTAAAAAGAAATTATGATTTAGATATGATTTCCCTTTGTCCATACCTTGCAGGTACGCATAGCATGCTTTCCATTGAATCTCTTCCACATGAAGAACAGCTAGCTATCTCCAGTGCTAAGGTCTTGTCATCATGGTGCTGGTCATGTGACTTCAGTGATCAGGTGACCAGTGAGGCCAGAGACAATAGGACTGCTGTCACACAGAGGTTGCTCAAGATGTTTGATGATGGAGAGGTAAGGGTTTTGTTGTTGTTTGTGGAGTGATTATGATATAATTAATCATGATGCAGAAACTTTTATTTAGTTGGGGCTTGAGAAAGTCAACACAAGTGGATGACAGCTTGCCTACTTTTAAAATTGTTAAGTTAGTAGAAGCCCAAACTACATGTTTTGATCTTTTTCATCTTGTTCAAACTTTTTAATAATTTGCTCTTTCTGGATATAAATAAACAGTGATTCTGAACACTTGTACCTTAGGGGAGCCTTCCAAAGTTGCGACTGTGCCCGGACGCGTCGGGGCGCGATGAATAGAACAGTCGCGTCCCAAGAGACGCATTGAGGCGCAAAGGGGCGCGAAGGGGCGCAATAGTCACCCTCACCCGATTCTTGCATATGAAAAGAAACCGTCTATTGTTAGTATAAACCCGCTCTATTCTTCTTGCGCCCTTTTGCGCCCCACCAGGCGATGGAAGATTATCTCTCCCGTCATTGTTCTCGCTCGTGATGCGCGGTACAGCTTAAACTTGATATACAGAAAGTATTTCTCGGCCAAAGCCTGTCTTCCCCTCCTCCGGTTTTCGTTCTGATAAACTTTCCATTGTTTGTACAAAATTGATGTATTCTTCTCGCGTCGCGATCTATTCTTCTCGCGCCGTTTTGCGTCGTAACGGGCGGGGTATTACCTTTCCAATCATTGTGGCGAAGCTTTGCGATGTACATTACTACAGCACAGCATGAACTTCTCTGGTGGGATCGTCTTTGTTTTGGGGGGCAATCAACACACTCGTTCATCTTGATCAGAATACATTATGATTTATTTTTGTTGGGTTTAATACGCCTCCTTTTAATTTTTGTGACGACTGTATGAAATGTGAAATAAAGATGACTATGTACGATTAATGGTTGTTTAATTGCGAGCTTAATTGTCCCCAACAACAAAAAATAAAAGACGAATGATGTGAATGACTACATGTATGCGGTTATAGTCGGCAAATTGATTACTGTTTGGGTCGCTTGTGTATGTTTGTAATTTGAATGATTATCAACATATTTGTATAATTCCCACATCGCGATATGATTCTAGCATCGTATAATGGACAAAGGAATTATCTTTCTCTCTCGTCATTCATATTCACGCTACGCGTTGCACATCGCCACAGCCTGAGCTTGGAAGAATTTATATTTTGTCAGTCAAATCCTTTTTTTTCTCCTCCCATGACTTGGTTCTAATAAATTGAAGGTTTGCTTATTAGGGATAAGAAGGATAACATCAAACAAACGATTTACTCAAGATGACGCTCTTTTCATTTCACCTCGCTGTTTGATAAAGTAGAGTTTTACGGAGCGAATACAAAAGAAAAGTTCGCTCTAAGGCCAAATAAAAAAATGTTTTATTAGTGTCCTGTTTTTTCGAAAACTAGGAAGGAGGAGGCCCTCTCTTTTCTTTTTTTTTCTTTCAAAATGGCCGCTCGGTACATTTTCCTGACAGTCGGGCTAGTTTTCAAGATGGCCGCCGACATCTTTTAACTTTTTAAAAAAAATCAGTAATAGATACATTTTAGTATTGTTTTTCATGTGTTTTTTTTCAAAAATTATTTTAAAAAAAAAATTAAATAAAAAAAAAAAATTAAAAAAAATTTCCCCAAAAATAAAAAATAGGAGGCGGCCCCCAAAAAGAAGCAGCCGGGACGCTAAACATGAATATTTTGTTAAGTGGCCTCAGGGAAAAAAAAAACATAAAATGCCGTGGCAGGATTTCACGCCCGAGATTTGCCTTCGAAAATTGCCCGTCCAAAAGGCGTTTTAAATCATAATAATTCCATAGCTCTTTTTAAAAGTGGAATAAATAGACAAAAGAGTCCGGGAACTATATCGAGATTATAAAACATGTTTGTCATGAAGATGTAAACAAAAAAGCGTAGCCTGATGGTGATAAAGTTGAGCAGCAATTGGAAATGCAATACAAAACATTAATCAGTTCATGATGATAATTAATCATTCGACACAAATACAAACATTGATTTCTGCTCTAACATTCGAATCATTTATTCGTAGATTTGTATAATTAAGTGGCGAAAGTGAAATTTTGAAAACTTAATGCACAGATACAAAAAACATACCAAACATGTTTTGATTGTTATTCTAAAAAAAAAAAAAACCGGCAAATTTTAAAAGATCTTTTTAAAAGGAGGGAGGCGCTATAGCCCAGTGGTAGAGCAGAGCAGCTCGTAACCGGGAGCTCCCTGGTTAGAAACCAAGTCGATATGCTATTGTAAGGCATAACTCAACATTACATTTCGTTCGGAGAGGATCTTAAACCCGCCGGTCCCCTGTTTGCGTAATTCAGAGCATACACATGCTTCATATAGCAGTCAGGAAAAAAAAAGCGAACGGTACAGGAAGCTACCTTTTATGGATATGCCTAAATTGAAGGTTTGGCTTAACTAGGGAGAAGAAGGATAACATCAAACAATAGATCTACTCATGATGACGCTCTTTTCATTTCACCTCGCTGTAAGATAAAGTAGAGTTCTATGGAGTGAATACAAAAGAAAAGTTCGCTCTAAAGGTAAAAACATAGAATGCCGTGGCAGGATTTCACGCGGCCGAGCAAGACTATTGTTTGATCGCTATAATTGTCCGACTTGCTATAGATTCTTGTTTAGCTACACATTAAGGTTGCGTATTATGTGTGTGAGGGAGGGGGGCGGCGAAGTGAACGGCCGGACCAAAATGGCAGAGGTCAATCACGAGGGCTCCGCTCGCTAGTTATAAGGACCGCTATTCATTGGACAACTATTCATGAAGACCGCTATTCGTAATTTGAGAACATGGTCATTATGTATAAGGGTCATGAATTCGTAATACGACATTCCCCCTCCCCAAAACTAAATAAATAAATAGAAAACATGAATAGATTAATAAACTTAACTAATGATACAATAACAAATAATGCCCGGTGATTGGGAATAGCCGCCTATGAGCGGAACAATGGGCGCAACAACTATTAGCTGCTCAAAGAGCTGTCTTTTGTCATTGCGTTGCAAAAACAAAGTGCTTTTAAAAGTTACATGTACTATAATATCCGTATGCTATATAACACCCAATGTGAACATGACGTGTTCAGGCCTTATAACTATATACAGTGCACGTTAAAACAAAAGACTTTACTAGCGCTAGCTAACAAATATGAAACGTCAAAACGTCACGAACATTGAAGATAACAAATTGTTAAGACAAATGACACCACCAATAAAGTTTCTTCGCGAAGAAATATTCGATCGAATTTCATGTTTGGAACAGATAGGCGATTTCGAATTGTTCCATCTACCGAAACGTTTTGATGATGCAGGCTCCCGACAATACGACTATCATTTTTGTAATATCTTTAATTTGCAGATGTTTGTTTGTTTTGTATGACATATTTATAAACGCCCTATAATCTTATTTCAAGCAGAATCTGTCAATCTCTTTGATTATAAGTATCATTTTTAAATCACGGGTATTTAAATACAATAGCTGATTTTGCGAAGATTTAGAGAACCTACGTTTCTATTCTTTAAATCGATCTTGCATGAGAAAGAACAGAGTGATGATATAGATATATGACCTATTTTGATCGGATGACAGAACAAAATAAATGTAATATGAAACAAATAATGTGTAAAAACATACAGAAGGAATACAATTATACATATCGTTTTTGTTTTGTTCGAGAAGAAATTAATATAATACAAGTATTGAACACATTGATGAACAGAAATGAACAATCATAACAACGTCAACGCCTACACAACTTCGATGTTTGGGAGGAAAATAACAATCAAAACAACAATCTAAATCAATGTCTTGTACGTAAAATAATAATAAAACATATCAGTAGCCAAAGTGAAAATTTTAGAGTCAAATCTTTCAAGACGAGAGCGGACACACACGCGGGGATTACATGAATAACTAATGCGTAGGAACGGGCGCGAAAGCTTTTCAAATTCACAAATTCACAAAAAGCGCTTCGCCTTTAAGCGCACCCCCCCCCCCCCCCCCCCCCCCCCACCCCCGAATGAGTGTTATGTAGGGTACGCATATGCATTTCCCTCCTTTTGAAAACAGTCCCCTAAGTCCGGTGTGTAAAGTCAATACGGGCCGGATTTGTGTGTACTAGACGAGCCGGACTTTGGTGCGTGAAAAGTACTCCTTTACCAGATAGTAACAATGAGTCTCCAAACAATAGCCAGATTTGATATTCATATTGTGAGCATGTGCTTAGTTATATCAGGATTCCCTGGTTATATTGAAGACGTGGGCTAATATCTGTTTGCCCAGTACTTCTCGCTGATTGTTTGACCAACATTAAATTGCTATTGTCCAGCTGACTTTTCTAAAGGCTTTTCTACCCTCGGCGCTAAAGGGATTGCGGAAAATTTCAACACTATTTGTGTTTCTTGATGACCCAGTAGAAGAAGAATAAGGGCTACCCTGCCCCCCCCCCCCCCCCCCGAAAAAAAAATGTCCCAAAACAACCCAATCATTATTAATTCCGTTTACCAACACGTGCATGATGGATCCCCCGGATGGATCCTTATTTAGACAGTGAGACAGTTCTGTTACGAGAAGCAATTCAACGAATTGCCATGGCTTGTATTTGTTCTAGAACGTACTACGCTCTTTCGATAACATGTGGCCCCTATTCAGCACAATATATACGCATTTTAGTTATTCTTAACAATGACCTAGATCTAAAACTGGCCGCGGATGTAACCCCCCCCCCCCCCCCAGCTTCGTCGCAAAGAAATATTCGATAACATTCTTTGACACAGAATGATAAACTAATTTCTTCTTGAGATATGTTTGGGGTGAAATTTCAAACATCATTTCCTGGTAACTCTCTTCTTTTTTAATGCATGCTCTATTCTTACGATTTAGGCATAATTTACTATGTTGATTTGCAATTGATAATCTCCCTGGGAGTTTTGCGATATCCCCGATGATACGGGTACAGTGTATTTAATTTTGTTCGTAACATTAGTGTTTTGCAAAGAAAGAACATTCTGAAAATGAGCGTCTTCCTTCTAACGAAACATATTGATGATGTTCCCGACAATACGGATATCATTTGCTTAAAAAATCGTAATACAGATAAAACGCTTTTTAAATCCAATTTAAGGAGAAACTATGACATTCTTGATTAAGTATCATTTTCAACATCACGGATTTTAAAATACGTTCTCTAATTTTAAGAAGATTCAAAGGATCTATGTATTGAAATAACAGACGGATGATATAATTATATGATTTATAATGATCATACGACAGAACTGTTTACAAGATGCAACAAAATTTGTTTTAAAAAAAAACAAGAAAATCGAAACATGCGATAACATCGCTATAAGGAAATATAAAATTACAATTAAAGTGTCAAAACATGCACGAGGAAAACAATGTCAGAGAGAGTGGGGTAAGTATAAAATAAATTTGTTTTTTTTGAACAAATCAATTTGTATTAAAATTGATACAGTATATTGAACACAATCATGAACAGAACAGGAGGAGATGAAAAAATGAACAATCATGCCAACGTTAACGCCTACAGAACTCCGATTTTGAGAGGAAAATAAACAAACATTGTAACCAATGTCATGTACGTAAAATAATATTAAAACAAATCAGTAGCCAAAGTAATGCTTTTCAGAGTCAAATCTCGCAAGACGAGAGCGACACACAAGCGGGCACTACATGAATAACTAATGCGCCGGACCGAGCGCGAAAGGGCGCGAAAGCTATTCAAAGTTTAAGCTCCCATTCACAAATGTCAAGTGCTTCACCGGGGCGCGCCCTGGCGGGGTAATTTCGTAACAATGAGACTCCAAACAATAGCCAGATTTTAATGAGCTGGCAACCAACTGAAGTCCTCTCCTATCCGACGCAAAAAGGCGCTAATGGGCGCATAAAGGCGCCTCCTTTGTTCTCATATCCTGCTCTGCGCCCCGACGCGTCGCGGCACAGTCGCAACTTTGGAAGGCTCCCCTTATTCAGTTGAAGTTTCCTTCTCTTCTCTAAAATTAACGAGAACAACTTGCCCTATTAGGTATAATTTTGAAATTGCAGCAGATACATATTTGTAGAAAGGGGATTATCTTTTTTCATGCCAAGTATGATAAATCATGCCCAGATGTTATTGTGATGTATGACTTTGTTTCCTGTATTTTTTACAGGATCAGGATTTGACAAATTCCTATGAAGTCCAGTTGGTGAGTTTATATTTATAGTAACATATACAGTTTATTGTCTGGTAGTGTGTGTGTGTAGAGACCACTCTCTCTTTTCTTTCTCCCTTTTTCTATATATTTATAAGAACATTTCATTCATAAAGCGCCTTTTCATAAGGTACAGAGCGCCAGTGGGCGTCAGTTTTCTTTTGTTTACAAGGTCATGAATGAACTACAAATGGAATCCATTTAAAACTTCCATGCATCTGCTCTTATCTTTCAATCTATTTTCATTTCCATCTTAGTTCTTTGCTGTGGTATCCAGTCTCAGAGAAGAGTCTAACCATATTCATGATGATGAACTCAATGGTATTCTGCAGATATGGAGGTCAGTCCTTTATCTGTTATTTGGAGAAATGTGTTAATTTCATAATGATTTTTGAAAGATATGAATGAAAGAGGAAATATTTGTGACGTGTTTAAAGCATTGATACATTAATTTGTATACCGGTATCAGAGAAGAAGTGCAAAATCTTTAGCCTAAACCCGTACAGACACATTATTAAGCGGAAATGGAAGATCCTTCAATAAGTAAGATCTGGATGAATTTCGCATTCCTGATTATTGTATTAGGTTAATACATGTAGGCCTACCAGAGTTTGGATTATACCAAATAAGAAGTAAAATAATACTTTTGATGTAAGATATGTTCATGTTTCTACAATACTTGCTAGTCTATGGAACATGAGATGACCATATAGTTTGGACTAGCCCCTATGTTAATTAGTCATTGTATTATCTTGTATTGCAGAGAGCTGGTATCAGTGAATCGTAAGGTGCAGGAAGTGTGCGCAGAAGCAATGGCATTCCTAAGGGCTATCACTCCTCACCTAGCAGCCAGTGGAAGTGATGATGGGATGGTTTCGTCCCATATCAAAGAATGCAGGGGTGCTGCTCTGCTCCTACTAGCTGCCTTCTGGTAAGTAACATTTTATGCTTTAACTTTTCCTGATAGAAAGAATAATATTCTTTATTTTATGATAAGAAAGAATAATATTTTTCTGTTATTGAACTGGTTAGATTCTAAATTGATTTATAATATGTGGTGGTATTTTTAATATGCCCCTTATTATTATTATCCTTTAATTCCAGCCATAAATATGTTCAAAGCTTTCAAGGAAATTTTATGTACTACTCTGTGTATCAATATACTACTCCTGAGTTGAGGTGTAGATAAGGTTTCTCATCTATGATTCACTAAAATTCCAACTTACAACCTCATAACTGTTATTTCAAAGAATGAATATTTTCCACATATGATACCTTTTTATAGCATTGAATGAATATTAGAAAATTCTGAATATTAATAAGAAATGAATGTTATGTCAGTCACACAACAAGTAGATATACTTCTTTATACAATGCCTACTAAGATTCTTGCAACCTCATTGGTCAATTATTGATCACATGACATGCGCTCTAAGTACTGTTGAACAGTATCATTCTCCAGCCGTGCAATTCCGTTTGATCCTTTCACACCATTGCACGCTTACGTCACTAGCGATGTACAAAGCATATGGTGAGGTAAGTGACGTCAGAGTGCAATGGTACACAAAATTGCACTCTGCGTCAAAATAAACATAAATCTTTGTACGCGCGGCGCATGGTATGCGCATGGTTTGCTGCCTGCTTTATAGTGCGCGCTCACTATCTGCAATTTCATGAATTAAAAACAAACAAAAAATCGCTGAGATTTAGGCTCAGAAAAACTGTTTTAAGCCCATTAACGTCCGAGGTGTTGTATAAAACAAATAGTGAATGGCCTTTATTCGAGCAATGGAACAATATTTTGCATTCGGTGAAAGATGTGACGCTCTATTCAACTCGGTTGCGCCTTGTTGAATATAGCGTCTCTTATCTTTCACCTCGTGCAAAATCGTGTACCATTGCACTCATGGCCATTCACTATTTGTATACTGTCAAGATCATGAACACCTAAAATACCAAATGGTAGAAGCTCCTAGATTATATAAATTGAACTGCATGTCATTTGCACTTCATGGATAAAATTGACCAGGGGGGTGTTTAACAAAGATCCTAAGTAGAACTTAAAGGTAAAGACCAGTTATGGTCATGCAATTGCATTGTGAAAGAAACGTTGTGGAATCGATTAGAAAAGGTTGATCATCTAGCATCTAGCATCTGCAAGGTTCTGGAATCATCAAAATGATAAGAAATTTGGCCCATTCTTCGTAAAATTACAAGCACTATACACAGAAAGATGTATATGGGACTACCCTATATCTCTCACAGACCATGAGAGAAACAAATTTACCAAATATATGAATTAGTAGGCGGTTTCCCGGCAAATTTTTTATCATCATGTATTAGTCAAAACATATTCTTTCACATGATTGGTAATGAGAGCTTCCATTTCATTTTTTGAAATTGGGGCGTTTCCAATACTGGTCTTTACCTTTAACATTTAGTTGGACTTAAAAATTATGGAGAGCCATTTGTAGCCTTAAAATGAAATATATTCAAAAGCAGAAATTCAATTATTTTAGACTTTTTATAATTTCCACATCAAGAATATGAAATCTCCTTGATGATAGAAAATATGAATGATTTGAATCAACATTTTATGCTTTTTAAAATAACATTTACAAAATATTTTCAAAGATACTAACAGCTTTCCATAATTGTTAAGAGGTTAGTTCAAATTAGGATCTTTGTGAAACACCCCCCAGTTATTGTTTGTGCAAATCAAGTGACATGGTTTTCTGCATCATGCAGGCAGCTGCAGGCAACCTACTCCACTCCAGTCAAACACCAGATGGCGCTGTGCATAGAGGCTCTCATTAAAATTGACCCAGACAGCCAATGGACTTTCATCAAAGCCAAAGGTCGTGAGAAAGGTCATGGGGACTCCAATGAGAGGTCAGAGGTTGCGACATTGTTTCCAAATCTTCTTCAGGATAGCACCCATGAAGTGAGGATGCACATGGCCACAGCAGTGGGCTGGTAAGATTTATCTTCCAGGGCCCCATTTCACAAAACTTGTCATCAGTGACAAATGAAAGTTTTTGTTATAAGCTACTGAAATCCTTGCTTCTGATTGGTTATCAGCAGATTTTGTCACTCATTTTTGTCATTTGTCATTGAAAAAAGGCTTTGTGAAACAGGTCCCAGGCCTTTCATTTTTAAAGGTAATAGATGTACAGGTATGATATTTTTTAAAGAATAAACATTGGACTGTTATTGTAGATGCTTATTTTATTTGAGAATAAATATGGAGCTATTGGTCCAGAGTAAGATTACGTTGAAGAAATCCATGCAGTAACTTGAAGCTTTACTCTTTTAAATTTTATCCATAGGAAAACAAAATGGTTTTAATGTGTGTGCATCAGGCTACTACTATTTTTGTATTTTTTTATGATTCTGCTGTTCAATCAAGCCTTCGATTAAGCGGGCACAGGGCGCTAATTTGCGCTCATAAAACCACCAATTGCGCCCATAATCATCTAAAACTAGACGGCAAGGCGCAAGTGTTTTCGGTGAAAATGCGCCCATAAATTATTAGAACAGTAAAAATACACGAATCACGACCAGTTCGCCGCGCACGAGCTCTCTACTAGCTTCGTGTTTAGTGCTTTAATAAGGCGCAAGTGCCATGAAAATGTGCCCTAGCGCACGTATGTACGTACGTAAGTTCATGCGATCGCTAGATATAGCGCATGCTGTGGCGCACGCACGTACGTACATACAAATCGAAGGCCAGGATCAAGAAAACAAATCGTCAAATGGAGAAATAAACAAGCATTCAAATAGTCATTAGAGATCTGTCGAGGTTTGTTTGTAGGTCTAGTTTATTATTTCATCTCAAATAGAATTTAGAATTCTCTTATTAATAAGTTAAGAACACCTACGATGTTCTCGATCGTAGTTACTCTCATTTTGCCACCAGCCGACCTAGCTTCGTTTTGGCAAAAAGCTAGCCCACCAACTTCCCATGACGAACGTTTCGAGTCCCGGTAAAATTACGCGCTGCGAATCTCTGAAGGTGCATTGGTCTCGTTGGCAAACTCCCAGCCCGCTAGCCGCCCACCAAGAGTGGCGAGAGTGTGTGTGCGAAGAACGATTTTGGTTTCAAAAACACACGTTACGCAATTGAGCTGAGCATGTCACTTTCAGCTGTCGAATAGGACATTTTTACATCTTATTTCATTGGTTATACAACAATTAAAAATATAATTGCTTCAAATTTGCTCCTACTACCGAGAGTGTGGTGGGATACCCGGTAAACTTGCCAAGTCCTTCTGACTTTCGATGTTTGTGAAATTGACAATTTATTTGTTCATTTGCTAATCAATATTTTTAGTTACTTTAAAATACTATTTAATGTGCAAGTTGATGTTCTTAATCAATCTTTCCTGTTGATATTGTTAAGATTAAAAAGTTATTAAATTGATCGTTCTATTCACATTATGAAATTAACATTGTATCTTTGAACTTATAATTAGATTATCTGTTTTGGGGAAATTGCCCCTGGTTCTTACGGAATTGCCCCTTGCTCTGGTAAATCCCAGTGGGCAAGGGGCAACTTTTAAAAATAAATTGCCCCTTGCTCCTGGCTGCTTAATCTAAGGCTTGTGTTCAATGTGTACTTGTCCTCTGCTATTGTCGAGCCCTGAGGTAATTAATTGTCTTTACTGAGTTGTGAATTAATTTCATTACGTGTTCAACGTAAATAGCAGGGCGCGACAAACCCGCTTGCCCGACGTCCCGGGGCAACCAAATTGAGCCGTCGGGCAAGTAAATCAAATTATCACTTGCCCGATTCGGGCAAGTGATACTTTTACAGTAATTTCCTAGTGTCCAAGAACTCTACCATTCACCCGTCAACTTCTTACCCGTCGTCAAAATCCAGAAGCAAAAAAGCGATCGTTCCGATTTCGAAAAAACTTCACAGACAGCTAGCCAGCTCAGCTAGCTCAGCGCGCATGCAACAGTGACACTTCAAGCCATGAATGCCGCTCCGCCTCCACGCACGGCCGGCCGTGAGCTAGCTAGAGACAGCTAGCGCGATCGTACCAGCTGCGAGCTTATTCGCGCTCTCTCTCTCTAGCTCTGCAGGCCGCACCGACAGGCCTTTGCTATTCTCTGATTGCCGATTGGTTGAATCACGCCAAATATGACGTCATTATTCTAGGGAAATGAACACGTGCGAATCGGAATGGAATAAACAACAGGGATTTTCTAGTAAGTACAAAAAGTCAAATGTTTGATATTTATTCATAATGACTGTTAATGATTGTGAACATATTATTTAAAACTCGCTGCTCATATAAATCAGATGAATGTTTTTGTCTCGTTTTCAATTTATTACTGCGGTCTCAAGATCCGACCGAGCGAGTCATTTTGATAATAGTATCGAGACCCCCAGAATATAAGCCGTTGTTGTTTTGTTTTCATGGTTTTAGCGACGTTGTTTAGTCTAGTTTTCGCATACTTATCCGAGATTTATCGTAAAATATCTTCAATATTATTATTTAGTAAGAATTTACAAATTTTGGCATGATATTTATAGCAGTGAATGATGAAATAAAAATGTCCGTACTTTATTTAAAATAGTTGATTACCCATTATTTACATGACGTTTCTTGATGGAAGAGTTGACCCAAATTATTAACAGCTGAAAATTAGCCTACGTTTCCAAATGACAGCGGCTTGCACAGACACACATGTGATGTTGCACCATGGTACATGTGGCTACCATTAATGACATGTTTGTATCATATTTTTTACAACAGGGTCATTATGCTTTTTTACATGACTGAATATTAAAAACTTAAACCTGCTTGAACCATTCTACCTTGCCGAGATTCATGTGAATCTGATTATTTATGGAGAATCAATAAAATGCGTTTTTTAAACCTTCAACCATCCTTTGTTGACCATTTTCTTTGACATATTAGGTAATTATTCAGTACAGTTACACTGTACATGTATGTGCATTAATTTGCTATCTAAAACACTAACTTATCATTACGAGATAATAAATGCTTTAACCTCGAGTCCTTTTTCGCTTTAAAGTTTTGGGCAAGTGGAAATATTGTTTGGGCAAGTAAATTGAAAACCCACTTGCCCGACAGGGCAAGTGGTGAAAAAAATTCTTGTAGCACCCTGAAATAGTTGTCCGAAATAGATGATGACCATAAACAAGTAGATTAGTCAGCACATATACCTGTACATGTAGTCGTTAATTACCTTCTCCATTTCTTGTCGCCAGCCTGTTCAATACGCCAGGTACCCAACCTTACAAGACGGAAACACAGAACCAAGCTTTCAATCTGGTTTATCAGTATGTAGAGGAGGCTATGCAAATATCGGTAAGTTTACCTCTCTATCCAGATGTACTTCTGTTTCACATTTGACTCTGCATTGCTCCACTTCTTAGTTTTGTAGGTAAACGATGTAAAATGTACATGCTTGTATTAAAGGGGAAATCTGCCATGATATTTAAAGTAGGTTTTGATAAATGCAGAAAAATGAGAGAAACAAATTGGTGAAATTTTGAGCAATATGCAATTGAAAATAGGCTATGATATTTGTTCTCATAAGCTTTCATTTTATAAGTCATTGATCGTGGAATATACTTTTTTCATACAGGGATTGTATAAAACATATGTGCAATAATTATATTTAGGGTGAATGTTTAATTGAAAATGTTCTTAAGGGGAATTATAAATTTGTGAAGTTTTTTAGTACAGGGCTTATGGGAGGGGAGCTCGCAAGATACATCACAGAGTGGCTAATTTATGTTTGATTGATCGCACCTTCTAAAATTCATGACTTACTTATTTTTAATCGTTTTTGTTCAAACTTTCACTCATCTATTTCTTTTATTTTTCTGCTTCTATTAAAACCAACTCAATATCAGGGTGGACTTCCCCTTTAAGAACAGATCATATTGTTGATGCCTAAACATAGTTAAGTCTGCAACCGGAATGCTTTAAACATATGTATTTATTTTGGCTGACAAGGGTTTGTCCTTACATTTATACATGGACTTCAGAATTATTTCAGAGTTATTTTTCTTCTTGAATACACATGGTTCTATGGCAGTTCAAGTAGAAGCTCTAAAATGTTTGCATTTGCATACCCTTAATTCATAGGTGAAAGGTTTTATAACATATTACTACAGTGAAACCTGTCTATAAAGACAAGAAAAGTGGTCTTTATTGACAGGTGGTCTTTGTAGACAGCTGCCTATAGTACATGTTACAATGAGAAACCATTTTGAAGGGAAACAAAAAACATGCTCTTTGTAGACAGGTGGTCACTAAAGCAGGTTTGACTGTATATGTGCAATCAAATGTGTTCTAAGAAATGTTACAAGATTTAGATATTACCGTTTCAATGTATCAGGACGACTTTGGAGAAGCAGAGTCAAAGGAGGAAACCAAGAATAGGACAGCCAGTCTTCTACGTACGTTAGCAAATGTCGCCCTCAGCAGTCACGTCTGTGAAAAGAAGACCATATTTGCCTTACTCCTTACGACAAAGATCAACAAGATTCCATCATCGGTGATGAAAAAGGTATGGTTAGATCGTATCAGTAATGTCATGTAGAAGATCAATAGGGGCTGTTTAACCCATTGCATTCAAGAGTCAGGTGATCCATGTGTTAAGCCTATGGGAATAGGAGAATTCAGCAGTCAACAAGTTAACAAATTAACCAGTACATGAATCTCTTGATATATATATATATATATATATATATATATATATATACATATATGTCTATATTTATGGATTACTAGTGTTGAGTTTTCATTGATTGATATTACTTTTTTTAAGGGTTGTGTATTTCACATGTTTTTAATTACTTTTAAAATGCATTACTATAGATATGCAAGTGGAAAGCGCCAACATGAAAATTGTGTCATTGAAAACAAATCACATCAAAGAATTTGGCATGATTGCCCTTTAATGTTCAATAACTGTTGCATGAAAATTATTTTCATTTTGTATAGATATAATTCCTTGAAATGCTGGAGCGCTGTATAAACGACAGCTAGGCTAAACCTGGTGTAATAATAATGCGCCTCAGAATTGAATTATCTAGATAGACGGCGCTATAGAAATGCCTATTATTATTATTATTAAGCCTGTGAAATGTGTATTTTAAAATCTTTGTACAGGTGTTGAGCTGTATAGCTGAGGGTATGTCTCACTGTAGCAGTGGACCAGAGCTAGCTACATTACACCTTGGTTTCCTAGTGTATCAATGGCTGCAGGAGAGCTATGAAATTAGGGAATTCCCCTACGGTGTTCTTGGCTGCTCATCTTCGCAGGAGTTCCTGAGGTATAACAAGCAATTATCATACAAAACAGCTTTATATCTGAGACTGCCAAAATGTGTTAATGGATGCTAGAGAGTGGAGTGTATGATATGGTATAAGGCCTTCAAGGAAATACAGTGTCTTAAGTCTAAAATTTTGAGAAAAACAAAACAATGTGACATTGGAAATGACGATGATAGAGTTTGTAGTGATGATTATGATGATGGCCCTGTATTGCTTTGTTTAGTAACTTGTAAAGAGCTTGACATATTAACTGTAGTTCCTAATTAGATATTATCTCATAAACATGTTTTAATCAAATATTCTTGAACCCATTTCTGTGAGACGTGTTCTTTATAGACATCTCTATAGGCCCTCATAAGGCCTTTAAAAAAAAAGAATGTTGTAATGTCCTTTATGTGCCAGAACCTGGGTCAGTCGGTCGATAACGGTAACAGCAGGTAAAGATTCTTTCCTGGCATCCAATGTCATCCATTCATAAAACCTATCCTGGGGGGTGTTTCACAAAGATCCCAAGACAAACTTAACTCTAAGTTGGACTTAAATATTATTGAGAGCCATTTGTAGCCTTAAATAAAATATATTCAAAAGCGAAGATTGAAATATTTTAGACTTTTTATAAATCCCACATCAAGAACATGAAATCTCCTTGATAATAGAAAATATGAGTTATTTCAATGTACATTTTATGCCTTTTAAAATAACTTTTACAAAATATTTTCATAGATGCTAACAGCTTTCCATAATTTTTAAGTCCAACTTAGGATCTTTGTAAACCCCCCCCCCTTGTTGTGTCTCCTGCAGCAAGCACCATACAGCCATCATACCTCACCTGGTCAACCTGAAGAAGCTGGGCACGGTCAAGTCCATCGCAGGAGAGCTGAAGCAAGACTGGAAGGATCTCCTCAAGTCCTCCTTCCCTCGGACCATCGCCAGTCTCCTACCGCTCCTTGCACAGTCCAGGGAGCACAGCGAGAGGGCGGAAGAAGAGAAGGAGAGAGCAGCCTGGGCAGTGCAGTGCTTGGAGGAATTAAAGCAGGCTATAGGACAGGAGGTGAGTTCATCAACGACACACGCTCCCTCTGAAAGATTCATCTTGATGGCACAGAGAATTAAGAGGGGTGGAGAAAAGGGAAGAGCATTGCAATTGATTGCTAGAACAAAAAGAAGAATTTTGAACTTCATAATTTTGTTTTGGATATCGTCTTCACAGACTGTATGCAATACATTATGTTGGAAAAAGAATAGTGTAAACTTGATTTTTTTTTTCTCCTGTATTTTTTATATTTGCAAGAGAATAACAGCAACAATTTGACCTTCCTGTTCTACAAACATGTATGTAAACTGCAATATCTGTCAGTCTATACGTTTTGTAAAATTTGGTCTGTCAGATGAAATAAGTTTCCTGTCAAGTGTTTTGAGAGTGATATCTGAAGTGCCTTGAATTGTATGTACATGCACAGTAGGTGCACTTTATTGTTTTTATATCAAGGAAAGTGTGCTCATTTTTCTCTAATACTTGTCACTATTTCAGACCCTCAATGCCTGGATCCAGTCCCATTTGCACTTGATCGTGGTGGAGCTCCTCACCATGCTGTATGAGCCTTGGACAGAGACTAGCCAGAGTTCAAGGTTCATGACCCCCAGTGACCCTGAGCCTGACCCACCCTTCTTCACATCTTACATGATAAAGGCCACCTTGGACCATCTGACGACCTGCCATGCCGGCGGTAGGTCTCTGACCCTCATCTCACTCCTGGCAAAGACACATGTAAGCAATGTGTATTTTAAAAATCAATACTTTCCTTGTAGATGTGTAAGTCTTGTCTATGGATAAGTTACCATGCTGACAACTGGTTTGAGTTTTCACCCTACCTGCAAAACTGTTACATTTTCACCACTTTTTTACATGTTTGTCTTAAGTGGACCTGGGGGGCGTTTCACAAAACTTGTCATCAGGGACAAATGACTGTTTTTGTTATAAGCTACTGAAATCCTTGCTTCTGATTGGTTATCAACAGATTTGTCACTGATTTTTGTCATTTGTCATTGAAAAAAGGCTTTGTGAAATGGGTCCCTGGACTGAAAGAAATTCCCCAAATTTACTTTTTTAACGCTATCTCCTACAGTGACATGTATGACGGCTGAGCAAGCAGGTTGATATAGTTAAAGTATAATAACAAATAGCCATTATTGATGATAATAAAATAAATAATACAAAGCTACTTGTACAAACCTCCATAAAGTCAGTTCTATAAGTGGAGATGAACATGTGTACATTTGGTGATTTGTATGTCTAGGAATTATTTGAGAGCATATTTTTATCCTGACATATAATTTTGCTCTAATACGTGCAATCTGCAATCACTTTTCTCTGTTTTCAGGACAGTATCCAGAAAGTTCTACTAGAGCTACATCTGCGGATGTGGCGATGTCGGCAGCCCTACGAGAGACGACGTCTCCTGCTGGGGTATCGCTTGTTTGGTCTTCTCCTGATCAAGGAGCTCCATACCAAGCTAGGTGGATCCTGGGTGTACGTCCTGCAGAACCTGATCTATACGCTGGTCCATACCATCCATCAGCATCGGGCAGGGGAGGGCAGGTCATCGGTCATGGAGGGATCATCATCCTTGGTTCTTCCTTGCCTGGATCTGTTGAGACATATCAGTGAGGCGGCGGTGGTGCAGTGCTCAGAGGTAAAAGTGTACATGAATTTCACTGTGTTAGGACTCACTTTGTTTACTTTGTTTACTTTGTTAGGTGTATTCCTTTGTTGAATATTTTACTTCAGGCTTTTCAGGTAATATCACTTATCCATGCCATGCACAGTGATTTACTCCCAAAATGTTGATTTGTGATAATTGATTATAAACTTGGTAGCACAAAAGGGTACAAAAAGGGAAGTTGCAATTGATCTTTACTGTGGTCAGTTGAGATTCCATTACACAACAAGGGAGGTATGAAATCCTGTCAAGTACAGACAAATTTGACTTTTTCAATGCATACATGTACCTAAACTACTGGAAAGGGTCAGACACCAAAACTTTTATAGTATCTCAAAAGGAAGTCCCTGACTGTATGATAGTCTTTGCAACAATAAGTCAGAAACGCTTTTTGCTCTTTTGCTGTAGGAATTCAGCTACCATGTTGAGGTGAGCCTAGGAGCAGTACTGTTGGTGGTTGGTGTGAATCACGGTGATAATATTATTATCAAGCAATTAAATAAATCTGTAACATTCTTTGTCCAGTCTCTAGGAGTTCAGCAAGCATGCAGAGTTCATCCTAAGAACATTAGTTAGTCAATGGTGATAGTCCTGAGGATGTCACCAAGCAGTTATATAATTCTGTAACTATCCTATCGCTTTGTCCTATCACTAGGAGTTCAGCAAACACATAGAGGTGATCCTGGGAGCAGTAGTCCCATTGGTTGGCAATAGTCATGATGATGTCAGCAAACAGGCACTGTCACTGGTAGAGTTCCTGGTCGTTGAGAACCATGGGAAGCTGAAGGAAGCACTCCTGGACACCAACCCTCTCCCTGACAAGGCTGAACTGAAGAAAGCTAGGAAAGTCCTGGAAAAGATCAAGAACAAACAGGAAGATGCCAACTTGTTAGCTGTAAGTATCAGATTTACTCTAATATAGATATAAACAATAAAGAAGAAAAAACACAATATCTTCCAAAGAAGATGAGTTAAAGAAAGAAGGGCTGTACATATATATTGATGCTTCCCTGTTTACACACATATATATATATATATTTATATTTATTTATTCCATTTTATTTAAACAGGGTAGCCCCATCATTAATCAAAGTACTTTTTCCAGTGGGCCCTGTTAACAAAAGCAACATAACTATATGAAGATACAAACTACTTAAACAATATAAAAAATATGAACATATAGAATGACGATTGATATTTTCTTCTAGATTTGGTACATTGTTGCCATCTTAGAAGCAATTTTTAAGGTGGTTGTCTGAAAGAAAGCTGTCCATGAAGCCAAGCTCTTCTCAGACTAGTATGTTTCAGGATGCCAGCTCTTAGGCCGTTGCCAGTTTTCAGGCTCCAGTACCTCCCGGTTTTGTGCCTTATTTCAGGCTTTAAATTGTATAGAACACACAGGGTTCCTTCATGTAAGGGTTTTCTTACAGGTCAATTTAAAAAATCCACTTGCATCCATTTTATTGAATTTTCTTGACAGGAGATCAACCATTTTCTGATGAGGGGTGGTCAGCATTGTAAGAATCACACCTTGGAGGGATTAAACAGCTTGCATCATGAGCTTGCGTCAAGAAAAGCTGAGCTTGCTATGCTGGTCTCCATGTGTGCAGGTTAGTTATTCTTGACGTTAGCACTTTAAGATTTGTGTTTTTGAAGCTTCTAAACTGTAAAGTGCTAGAGAAAAATAAGGGTAGTGCTGTTCACACGTTCATATCTTTTAACACAAATGTATGACCATGTGTAGGACCAGTTTTGGGGTTGTACGTCTTGTTCTTGTAAGCGCATTATCTCAAGAACAGATTCATGGATTCCTGCCAAACTTTAGTCATGTATGTATCTTGCAGAGCCAATGAACTGATTAGATTTTGGGTTCACAAGGTCACAGGGCTTATTATGTATACAAAAATGGCTTGTGATCGTGTTATCTCAAGAACTGATCGATTGATTCCTACCAAACATAGGTCATGTATGTATCTTGCAGAGCTAATGCACTGTTTAAATTTTGGGGTAACGAGGTCAAAGGTCACAGGACTCATTATGTATGCAAAAATGGCTCGTGATCGCTTTATCTCAAGAACTGATCGATGGATTCCTGCCAAACTTTAGTCATGTATGTATCTTGCTAAGCCAATGAACTGATTAGATTTTGGGATCACGACGTCAAAGGTCACAGGGCTCATTATGTAGGCAAATATAGCTTGTGATCACATTATCATTAGAACCGATGGACAGATTACCATCAAACTCAGGACATGTATGTATCTTGCTGAGCTAATGAACTTGGAAGATTTCGGGGTCATAAGGTCAAAGATCATGGGGCTCGTTATGTATGCTCAAATAGCTTGTGATGGCATTATCATTCGAACTGACGGATGGATTGTAACACTTTTCTTGGAATCGAGCAAACAAGAACAAAAAATGTGAAAAACATATTTTTAGAAAAGGGGGGAAAAACAGATGAGAAAGTTGATGTATTTTAATAGTTGTAATTGATCAAGTGAGATACATGAAAATAAGTTAAATATGAAACCAAACCTCATTTGTGAATTCGGGCCTATATGTATACTTATCTACAACCTAATAGACCTGTTCACTAACATATTCAAATTTATGGATGTTCATATCCTGGGGTCCTAGTGACGATTTATTCCAGTAATGAACTGCAATACTTGGAATCCAGTCTATATATATCATGTCTCAGACAAGTTTGGGGGTTGTCAAGAACAACCTTTGTTTAAAAAGTATGCATCAAGTTTGAGTATGTTGGTAAACCTGTCTATTGTCTGACCTAGCAACAACTGAAGATTGCATCACTATTACAAGACAAATTCCTGGAGGGAGGTTAGGAATCAGTACTCACTGAAAAATAAAGAAGTTCCATAAATAGACAGACCCAAATGAATAACTTGAATAACATTCCCCTGTTACTTCAAGTCATAGCCAGAATGCAGGTTGCATACATTAGTTGTTGCTTTGTTAGGGGAAGCTTTAGGGTGGTCGCTGCTAGTAGCAACCATTGTTGGTAGAGGCATGCTTACAATTTGAATATCTTTTGTGAACTACCGGTAGTCTATTTGAAGTCGAGCACATTTGAGGACAGGTGTGTATTGCTTGTTTATAAATGCATGCTAAAGAAATAGGCCATTTTCATAATGTAACCAAATTTAATGCATAAGTCTTTGTAGTGCCTCAATACATATTATTTCATTCACCTGAAAAGAATAATAGTATTTCAATAGACGGAATCCGAACTGCATACATTAGTTGTTGACAAACATTATGGCTTGACCTACCTAACAACACTTAATATATGCAGTTTGCATTCTTACTATTGAAATACCATTTTATCAGGTGAATGAAATAACTTGCATTGAGGCACTTCACAAAGACTTATACATTAAATTTGGTTACATGATGAAAATGGCCTCTTGTCTTGGGTTTAAGGGGTGGTTAGACTTGCTTAGTATTCATATATTCATGTTTATTCAATGAACTCCATCAAACTCATCCTTGGGGTTGTGGTTTTGAAAGTTTGATTTACTAACTGTCCAAAATTGTACATGTTTGCTGGTCGGGTATATAAATGAGGGCTTGCTCACCTGATAGATCAGAGGCAGTGAGCGAGCAAGGCCAGTGTACAGTGATACATTTAATAGAAATGTGTACAAGTGATGAATGTCATCACATGTACATAACAAAAGACATTCACAACACATTCACAACACTATACAACATACACTATACAACATACAACCAAGGGGTTTTGGTAACTCCTTGATACAACATGCCATAACCCTAGCTAACATTATGCTGTATTACTGGCCTTGTTATTATCTATTTATGCCAGCCTTTTTTCGCTGGCATAAATAATGGTGATGCTAGTGGGCTGCGTTTTCGACCCGAAAGCAAGTTATGCTAATTAGATTTGAGGCAATTTTCAAACAAGTGCACAGTGTATAGGAGTACAGTGGACAATCAATGCATGTTATGATTATGACTGAGTGATTTCAAGTACAGTGGTGTTGAAAGTGCAGAAAGGCTGCTGAACCGAGCTCCAACAACAGTTTAGAAGGATGATAACAATCATGTTATCGATGCTAGCTTAAACACCAGCCTCAACACCGAGTGACGTTGGTGAAAAGTATTGCGATAAAAAGCATAATCCATTCAGAAATTCCAATAAATTACATCGTACATAAAATCTGCAGTCATATTTTTTATTCATGTATATCACATTAAATTGTTTTCTCATTTGTCAACCCCTTAGGGCTCGGATTTTTAAAGGGCTAAATGTGTTTTTGAATGTACAACAATTTTTTTAATTTTTACACTGTTTTTATAAAATGTAAAATGTGTTGTCAATTTAAGGATTATAAAAGCTTATTTTCCTTTTTAAAATTCCTAGCATGTAACAAAAGTAGATGCAGTCTGTGCAGATATTTGTCCATATTTTAGTGATGCATCTGGTATATTGTTAGGGCCCTGAATCACAAGTTTTTGAGCCAAACCACATAATGTGAAATGATTGTTATGAAAGAGTTCACTCATTAAAGTCATCTCCTCTGTCTGTGGTTTAGAGAGTGCATCAGATAGTGTTCTTCCACAACTCATCTGCGAGCTGGTGTCACTCTGCGGCAGTAACCATAGCAACCAAGATGGACAAGCTTCCGCATTGCAGAAAGCAGCAGGTATGGATGATGTTACTAGACTCAAGCTGCATTTTTTTTTTTGCAATCGAAATTGATTTATGCAAATTCAGTCTAAGATATAACAGGTTCTAGGTGTTTATGATTTCTGGTGAAATTCGCATGTCGACTTAAATATCCTTAGTATTACCCATATTTGTTGCTCACATCGTAATGGAATTTAGACAAACAACTATTTTGCTGAAACCATGTACAGTAGTAGATATTCACTAAGAAGCAAACATGCAGTTATCCACATGCCACTAGTAATTCCAACCTATAGAAATCATATATATTTTTAGAGTTCATTTACAAATCAAAGAAATGTAGGAGTCTTCCAAGTGTTATCACAGATTGCAAGGGCAAGAATATGCTTTTTATAGTTAAAGATGCGATTGCATTGTGAGAGAAACGTTATGGAATCGATCAGAAAAGGATGATCATCTAGCATATAAGTATTGGTGTGTATTGCAAGGTTCTGGAATCAAAATGATAAGAAATTTGGCCCAGTCTTGGTAAATTTACTGTACACAAAAAGTTGTATATGGGACTACGCGACACATGTGCGATATCTATCAGGTCCACATAATAATTTACCAAATATATCAATTAGTAGGCGGTTTCTCTGCAAAATTTGTATCATCACGTATTAGTCAAAACATATTCTTTCACATGATTGGTAGTAAGAGCTAACATTTCATTTTTTGAGAGGGGGGCGTTTCCAAAACTGGTCTTTACTTTAATATTCTCTTTCATTGTAATTTTGTTACAGGCCAATGCCTCGGTGAGATCGGATCACCTGATCTCTCGGTCATCGCACTCAAGAAATGGGGAGGAGGAGAGCAAAGTGCCAGCTACTCTACGGCCGTTAAGAGATTCCGTGATAACAATGACCGCATCAGCTGCAGGAATGCAGTTATCCTTCATCTACTCAAAGAATACCTCACAGATCCATGGTGAGATGATGTAATCCATGTTCAGATTTACTTTGTGTCTACAGTCAAACCTGCTTTAGAGACCATCTTGCTTTAGAGACCACCTGTCTACAAAGACTATGTTTTTTGTTTCCCTTGAAAATGGTTTCTCATTGAAACATGTACTAAAGGAACCTGTCTAGAAAGACCACTTTTGTGTTTTCCTTGGGCGGTTGCTATAGACAGGTTTGACTGTACTTATCGTTAGTTGTGTGTGAGAAGGCCATTGACAATACATTGCTCTTACGAACTTCTTGCGAGCAGCCAACATAAATTTCCCTTGTTTTTACGTTGTTTCCTGTAGGATGAATTGATTGTAAACATTACCTATATGTAATGCAAAGTTCATGTGTGTGTAGTTGGGTTGGATGGGGGTATGATTATTTATGTTCTGGGATAGTCCCTTTTTGCAACCATCTCTACGAAATATCTCAGTTTCAAACTTGGGTCCAGCAGAGTCTGTTTGTAGGTAAAGACTGAGAGCTGACCACTAGACCAACTCAGATCTCCTGTATTGAGGTTTAGTTTCTTACAAGATATTTTGATAAAATGGAGTACCAGTTGAAAAAATATCAGAGCTGGTTTATTTGTTTCTTGTCCTTGTCCTTAATTAATAAACACAATTTGAACATAACAGCAAACTTTTTTATTTTACCCAATCAAAATTCCTGACATACTTGTATAAATGTATCGTTTTGTGGCAGTGTTGATGTAGTAGCAGCCTCTGCCAAGTGCTTGAAGATGGTGTTAGGTACAAGGAGTGGACAGACCTTCTATGAGCAGTACAGAGACCAGAACATTGACACTCTGCTGGCCTATCTATATCCCTTCAAAACATCCAAGAATAAGGTACAGTGTAGTTCGGCATCTTCATGCTTTGTTCTGTAAGAATCACGTTTGTAGCAAATGTGAAATACTGTTTATTGAGGAAATTTCCTCGATATGAAACTGGTTGTACAATATCCATTGAAAAGTTGCTTCTCTGTTGCAGGTTAATTTATTGGTTACAGGTAAAGAAAATGCCATATCTAGAACTGGCCAGTAGTGGAATTGTTAACATTTTATTCATAGGAAAAATAATGCAGTACCTTCTTTAGAAAGCATACTGTCTACAGTGGTCACTTTTACTTTTTCCTTTTGGCAAACTTTAGAAGTAAATTTTATATTTATTTCACATTTTATCTGTTCTATAAACATCTCACCAGATCATCAAACTGCCCGCCATCGACAGCTGTGACGAAGCCTTCATGAGGCATGTTGGTGAGGAGTCGCTATGGCAACCAGTGAGAGGAAGTCATGAGGATTGGTTGAAGGATCTGACCTTAGCTTTGATCAAGAGCGGTGGGGTGAGGGATGAGATCCTCAGACTGCTAGAACCTATCTGCTTGGCCAAGGTGAGTTAACAGCTGTGACTTTAGGACAACCATGTCCTACAAGTAGGACAAAGGTGCACTAAACAAGTATGTCCTCTGGCAATTAGTGACTATAGGACAGTTGCATATATATGTAAATATATGAGAAGTAAAGCTACAAACAATCCAATCATCCACCACCTAAGACAGTTTCCCATTTGGTATACTTACTTGTACCCATAGTCCCAGATAGGTCAAGCAAAAAATAAAACAGATATATAATTATATTATATTTATTTATCTATTAATTAATTGATTATTTTTTTATTTTTTGTTTTGTTGTTGGAATATACATGTATATCCATTTTGAAATAGATGGAATCACCCCCTCCCCCATCATTGAAGTGTAAGTTTCATTGGGATGGGAGAGGGGTGAGTTTCTTGGGGGATTTGTTATCAATGCAGACTGTCCATTGTTCATGTGATAGGAATTGGGGTGGTGCTTGTAAGATCATGTTTTGGATGAATAGAATGCCATGTAATAGTAGCAAGGAGACAAGAAAGGTTGTCTTTCTGTCCTGGTTATATCTAATTATCTAATCCCTAGGACTTGTTTCTTCAACATCATATCATTGAAATGGTATTGATTATAAGATTTGAAATCACTTCTTCAATATACATTTTTTTTTACATCACAACATACATGCATTGCCTTTCAAGTGCAATTCAATGCATGTGAAATGATTGTGATGTACATTAACATGAAATTTCATCAATTGTCAGAAAGGACAAATTCTTGCAGGATTCATGCCATTCTTTGCGCTCCCCCTCAGGTTGAGTTCGCTGAGCAGGTATTCCCCTACCTCATCCACGACATCCTTACAGCTGATAACAACGTCTACAGGCAGATCCTCTCTGAACAGATCAAAGGAGTGTTCGGTGCATTCACAGAGTCGGTCAGCGACAGCCGTGCCCCTACACCTATGCCAGGCTCACTAGGTGAGTGTTCATACTGGGAAAAAGTTGATATTTTCATGCTGATCTGACAATGTTCTAGCAACATTATCTCTAGGATTTATTTAATAAAAATATTGGGAATAGTGTTTGGTCGCCATTAAACTATATGTAGGTTTTAATTTAGGTTAGGTTTAAAATTAGGGAAAGTTTTGAGTGCTGGGTTGAATTTGGAGCATACAACTGTAGTTGTAGCATATGTTGTACATCATAATGTGTGGGAAAAGGGAATTCTTGAATTATAATGCATTCTTGAAAGTATTACTTGGTGGAGTTTAATTATCAACAGTCAAGCTTCTAATCCCATACCAGGCTCCAAATCCCATTTCCCTTTTCAGTGTTGATTCTCTGTGTCTTTACTTCTCCTGTTTCAAAGGAAGCAACTGCTAGCATATGATGGTATATCAGAAATCTGGGCCATGTCACATAAACAATTTTAAACTATACTGAATCAATCATAAATGTCTGGCCAATGGCAAGTCAATAGACAATCCAATCAATTGCAAGTCTCGATAAAATAAGCGCCTCAGGTTCATTGATAGAAGTTCTGTGCTTGAGACATGGTAATCAAGGATGATTCCTTACTGCAGGGTAGTAGTGCACTTTAATCTCAGAATCAAATTGCTACAAGAATATTGCTTCTTCCTGAATCCAAATATCATCTGAAAACCCTTAGTAAATCATGGGTCAGGCATAATTTTATATTCTATACTGCTCTCTTTTAAAAACTCCTTTCTCCGCACTGATTATTCCTTCATGTACATGTACTTGTTGAAAACATTTGAAAACATTTTACACAATCATTTTTGATTTATTTTGGACTGTAGACCAGAGAAACCAAGGGCTAGGTCAGAGGTCAATCAAGACTCTGCTTGACACAATCCACTACCTTAGAACACAAGAGAGATCCAGTAGGTTAGTATGAGGCAGAGCTGACATTTCTTTTAAGTTAAAAAGAAAAGAGCAAAATTTTGATTGAATTAATTTTGAAGAGGCAATGCAGATTAATCGTTGATTCAAATCAACACTGCGATTTTGTAAAATCTGATACAAGGTTTGTCTACAAGATATACAGTGAATTAACATTTTAAGAGAATGTTATTTTATTCTTATTGTTGTTTCCCTCAGGCTTTTGTTTATGTTGTTCATATGCAGTTTAGATGTACAGAATATTTACATGTTTACATATACAATATTTACATTGATAACCCTTAATATTGAAATTCATTTATAATTGTATTTCAGGACATCTCGCTTCACTCCGTGGGACAACAACTTCTGGTTGGATGTGGACTACCTTCAGATGGCCAAAGCAGCTCAGATGTGTGAGGCTCACTTCACCTGTTTGCTCTACTCTGAAATATGGTGCAATGAACAAAGGTACACGCACTCTAGTCTCCTTGTGGTCCAATTTAGTGGAGGTATACATGGTTTAGAAGAGGGGTTACATGTACATTGTATGGTTCTGTTGGGTCAGTTTGATGATGCAGCAAAATTAGGATGACAGTTTTTGGTTGGATACAGACCAAGGCTGCTCAGATTAGCCTGCTATGAAGTATGGTGCCATGAACAAAGGTACGCTCTAGTCTCCTTGAGGCAAATCAGACATGGGGGTAAACTGCTAATCAGAAATGGGGGTAAACTGCTTGAAGAAAAAAGAAAAAGAAAGAAAGAGAAACAAAAATTGTATAATGGAATGACATATTGCACCAGATTGCACTTCACTTGTTTGTATTTTAAAATACAAAGGTCAGTGAGCATGGGAACATCCATGAAGCTCATTGATGCATGCAGCTGATATTTTTTTTCTCCCCCTCAATAAACGATTGTTTTGTCATTCATTTACACTGTTTACATCAAGTTTTGACACAGGGCTTTGGGAGGCGGTTTAATTGCTGCATAATGGTTTTCAGGATAACTAGTTCCACTCAGGAATGAAGATAGTGAAGTACTTTCAATCTCTGATTATAGTGGTCAGATGATGATTAAACAAGGCAAGATAATTTGAGATAGTCATATATGGCAGGCTGCAGTAGTTTGCCAAATTTGCTGTAAAGATTGTATAACAATTCTGGATGAAGGTCGATAGATATATGCAATTGAGAAAATTGATACAAAATCATGGTGAAACAAATTTCATATTTTAAAAGATGGAGACCCTTAGTTTTCTCCCATACTTTTAATTGCTGTATACTCATATTGATACTTTGTCTAATCTCGTTAACAATTGTGTATGATTCCTTTTGTAAATTTGATGAATTGATCAATCAAGACAAGCAAAAATATATGATGTAATCAACGAAAATATACGCCAGGCGTTAACTTATTTCTGCATGGTCTTTAAAGGATGTTTCACTGTTGTGTGCTGTGTTGAGATGACTCTTCAAGCAGTCCTAAATCTATCTATATCCCTTGTTTTATCCGTAGGATGACCAATCCACCCGCACGGAACGGAGGAGCCATAGAAACCTTCAGCCAGGATTCCCAGGACTCCGCTTCCCTCGCATCCATCTCCATGGTAACGGGTATCAACCTCCAGACTCTTCTGATGGAGGCCTTCGGGAGCATAGGAGAACCAGATAGCGTGTATGGGTGTGGAGCTGGCAGGCTGGTGGATACTAATGCAAGGTAAGATTATGGATTGTGTAATATCTGTAACATACTTTATTAAGAGACGATATTTCGTATTAGACATTAAATAAATTCAGAATTATTATTATTATTGACAGTTTCCCATAGCAAACAAATATCACTGCTGGACCATTAACTGATTCCTGAGTGAAAGTACCTTTTGGGGAGTTACTCACAGATGTACATTCAAAAGCATAACATAGGGAGAGGATAGTTGTATAGTAGGGATGTGGAGGTTTAGTGGAAACGTCAAAAGACTGTGGGTCACATGGTTCGTGGTTCGAGTCCCGTCGTGGCACTAATGTCCTTGGGCAAAACATGCCTTTGTAGTCCCACAGCAGGATTCGAACCGTGAACCGTGTGGTCCACAGTCCAGTGATGTATTCGCTTGATCACAACAACCCTTTTTTGTAGGTGCCAACATGAATGTAGCTATGATTATTATTATGATTATTATTATTATTATTATTATTATCAACAGTTTGCCATAGCACAGGAATAACATAGTTAAACCATTATCTGATTCCAGACAGAGAGTACTCTTCGATAACATGACATTGGGAGAGGGGCAAGATAAGCATCATGTAGTGATATTCTCAGTGTTCCTGCTGCTGTGGACAAGCTTGTATCATGTCTATGACAAGATTAGTAACTTAACCAATGAAAGACAAAACTGTAAATAATCTTTCTTGAGCTTACAGTTCTGAAGGGAACTATAGCGCCGGTTGATCACATGGTGCAACCGTAAGCCTACTGTAAATCGATCTACATTACCATGCGAGCCGATGTTTATAAGCAGCATTTATTTCATTTGTCTTTCATTCTTGATACAGGATCCATACATATGAGCATGAGGGTGAGTGGGGGAAGGCTTTGGCAGCGTATGATCTTCAGATGCAGTCTTCAAGCTCAGAGGCCACACAGCTTGGTCTTTTAAAGGTATAATCTATCTTTGAGAATTATGGAAATCTTACTTTTCTTTACGAAGAAAGATAAACGTTATCCTTGGATTGTGATATGAACATATCTATATGTACATAAAAAAGAGGTTTCACAGATTGAAACACTGTTTGCTGTGATCAAGAAACCTATAGCCCTGATTAATGGATTGTGTATTTGTTCTTTCGGTGCCATTACCAATGACATCTACATGTTTGTACTTCTTCTACAAATATGTATGTAACCACCGGCTTCGGACATCTTATTCATTAAGGGTCATGGTTTTGATTTACTATGCATATGCAGGAAGATGAAGCTTCTATACTTTTCTGAACTTTTAATATTTACAGGCGATGCAGAATTTTGGTCTATCTGGGATCCTGCAGACCTATCTAGCTGGACAGAAGGCCCAGGGCCAACAGTGTGAGGGAGACCAGGCTCTACTTGAATATCAGTATGAAGCAGCTTGGAGGAATGGGTTATGGGACCTGGATCTGGAAGAAAGGTATATATGACCATTATATGTAGACTATCAAGACCAGGACTAGGATGACACACCCAGAGACAACTGTGTGAGGGAGGCCAGGGACAGCTTGAATATCATATGAAGCGGCATCTAGAAGAACAACAATTGTGTCACATTGGTATAGGACGACCACTAGACAGAACCTAAGACCAGGACTAAGACAGGTTTGGAAGTTAGTTTGGAGGGTAGACCACACGGGGGAGGATTCCCAAGTTGTTTGGTCAATACGATCTCCTAGTCCATAGATAAAATCCACTTCTAAGACAATACATTTATTGCAAACATAGTATTACCCCGAATATCTGAACTGATGCATGTGATAAGAGTGAGGGATTCCTATAAAGACTTCAGCCCTCGTCATAACGAAACACTTACCTCATACCTGTAATTCATATCATTCATACATTGTTTATTTATACCACACACAGCTCCGTAGAGGGTTCCTTGGGTTACCATGAGAACGTCTTCCGAGCACTGTGCAGTCTGAAGACCAGAGATCAGTCCTCATACCAGGTAGCCGTGGAAAGAGCAACGACAGGACTCACCCACCTCCTGGCTCACGTGAGCCTGGAGAGTGTGCAGAGGATCTACCCTCTGGTAACGAGTCTGAGGGGGTTACAGGAGATCAGTAACGTTGCCCCCTTCATACTCAGGTAAGATGAGAAGAAGAAAAATTTTCAACTTTCTGAAGGAAGTTTGCTGAAGATTTTGAAAAAATAATGAGCTTAAAGCTATTATATATAGGAGTAAAACATCTATTAAAGATGAATAGACATTATTTTGTAGTAAAACTAATTGATGAACAAGATAAAAAAGTAAGGGGATTTACCGGTAATAAGTAATTGAGATTAATAGGATCAGTGTATATATCATAGTTACTACAGTGAAACCTGTCTATACGGACCACCCAAGGGAGACAAGAAAAGTGGTCTTTATAGGCAGGTGGTCTTTATGTACAGGTTTCTTTAGTACATGTTTCAATGAGAAACCATTTTCAAGGGAAACACAAAATGTGGTCTCTGTAGACGGGTGGTCTTTCTATACAGTTGGTCGCTCAAGACACAGATTGACTGTATATACATGGACAAATTATTTTCTAGGCTTTAGTGAAGAGTATCTGCATATGATATGATCCATTAGCTTGTCCTAAACATTTACTCAAATAATTACAAAGTAAACATATTTCCCATACTATATTTTCCCCACCAATGCTCATTATCAGCTCTTCAAAAATGTGAAAACTGAGCTTAAACTAACTACAGTCAAACCTGCTTTAGTGACCACCTGTCTAGAAAGACCACCTGTCTACAAAGGCCACATTTGTTGTAATCCCTTGAAAATGGTTTCTCATTGAATCATGTACTAAGTGAACCTGTCTACAAAGACCACCTTTTTGTGTTTCCCTTGGGGGGGTCGCTATAAACAGGTTTGACTGTATAACTATGTGATGTGATACTTCATTAAATGCAGACACAGGACGGACAGTCAACCGATCTTTGACGCATGGACATCACAGCTCCCCCTCATGAACAACAGCTTTGAGTTCAGTGAACCCACCCTGGCCCTCAGATCCATCCTCTCTCGTCTAGTGCCTGATGCAATGGACGGAGATCAGCATAAAAAGTTGCATGATGGGATTGCAAGCCACCTCAAGACACAGATTCAGTGGGCTAGAGATGCTGAAAGGTTTCAGGTGAAGATTATCAAATTGGTGTCAGTTTTTATAGACCAAGGGTTGAAGGTGTAATTTGACACTGTGATTTCCCATGGGAGTGTTTCACAAAGGCTAAGCTCGACTTTAAGTTGGACTTAACAGGCTGTTATGCCACTGGTTGCTATCACCATTATGATCTTTAGATGATATCTTTTCCTTCAATAATGAATTATCAAAAAATGTAGATTTGTGACCATGATTTGTACATCCCTTGAGAGACCAATGCCAGTAAATGGTGAGAGAAAACAGTGGCATAAAAGGCCTGCCATAGTTAAGTCCAACTTAAAGTCGATCTTAGTCTTTGTGAAACAATCCCCAGATTCTACCTTGCAGTACTGACAAAACTAGTTAACATGATATTGTATGATGCCGCACAAAGTCATACCAAAGTGTTCACACAAAAAAAACGAAGAAAGCTAACAGAATTGAATACTTAACACCCAAAATTTAAATATTTTGGTAATTTCTGTGCCTTTGGAAATTACACCATGCAAGTGCTACAAATTATCACCGTTGTCTTTGCAGGAAATGTATATCAAGTTTTCTTCTTCCTTGGCCAAACAATCTGGAATAACTTTACTTTTGTACAGAGAAATTGACCAGTGAAGTTTATCAACTTTTAGCATGATCACTTTGTTTGTTCTACACTAAAAGGAAAAAAGTATGCATGCTTTCAAAAACTTGAGTTAAAGATCAGAAATGATGTGATTATTTATCTTTTACTGTTAAATTTGTTACGTTTTGTGCTTTTTGTTCCTTCTGTATTCAGGTTGCTGAGAGAGCTCTAGTTCATCTGAAAGAATTGGAGCAGAAACAGGACCAGAACACTGTACTAGAGGGATGTTCAAGTTCCCTAGAGGAGGCGCAGCTCTTCTGGGCTAAAAATGAGAGGACCACAGCATTACATCTCATGAAGGCTCTCATTGATAAGTTATCTAAGGTGAGTTTAACGACTGGAAGAAGTTGTATGGAAAATGGATTTGTTTAAATGAATATTTTTTTACCACAAGAAAGAGCTCAAAATGACCTCATTTTTTTTGCATTTAAATGTACACAGTCCCAGGATTCCAGTCACTACAAGATCTATGCCACAACGCTCAGTATCCATGGCAACTGGCTCGCTGAAACCCGGTCACAGAGCCCCAATGTCATCATGGAGGACTACTTGGAAAAGGTCAGTCTTTTCATAAAATTTGTGTGCCCCCGCTCAAATGTAGACAAAGAACTGTCAAAACTTTGGAATTCATTTTCTTGTATTGTAAATCTGTGCTCCTTGCCATCCGTTTCTACTCTTCAGGCAGGCATGCAACGATTTGAAGTTGGTTATGGTGTATACATGAAATGCATGCATATAGAATTGTTCTGTAGCGATGATGAGAGGTAAACTTCAGATTAAAAATAGTTAATGCACTCATCAGGGGATCAAATACAGTTCCTATATGACTGAACTTGAAAGTTTGGTGCTTCACTGAAAGTACTCTATTGTATTGGGATGTGCAACGTACCACCCAATGTACTGGTATAACTTATACAGGCATATTACACTTGCTTTTGCCACACCTATTTTCATCACTCGTCCTAGAGAGAGTCTACACCGAGGCTAATTCAGTTTCATCATAATTCATGTCTTACTTCTTCGCTCAATTCTCTACTCGGTTCTGAGGCCTTATTACTTTATTGAAATTATGAGTTTCGTCTCCCTTACTTCATCCGCAAAGAAGCGACATTACTTTGTATATAGTCTACATATTCTTTCTACGGGAACTGTGCAATATTTGAACGGCTACCTATAAATTCACCTTGTAAATATATATTATCTCGGCCACTCTTGAGATCATTACACTGGCTTCCTTTGAAACAAAGAATAATTTTTAAATTGCTCTTGTTTGTATTCAAAATATTCAATAATCAAGCTCCACACTATTTACTTACCTGTTTGAATTTATATACACCTGCCAGGGCATTGAGGTCAGCCAGTGATCCTCTCCGTCTCACATATTCAGTTACCCATACATTAGCCGGCTTAAAAATGTTGGAATGATTTACCACTTAGAATCAGGCTCCATCAGTTATAACCTTCAGAAAGGCCTTAAAAACACATCTTTTTTGCAATTTGTAGTTGTAAGACTGTTTTTTCTAATTATTGTATTTATGTAATTTTTATTTTCATTCACTGTAAGCACTTTGGGCCTTATGGGAAAAGCCTGGTATAAGTAATAATAATAATAATTATCTCACTATGACTTGTAAGATAATTTGTCCCAATAATTAGTGGCTCACTAATTCTGTTGCCCGTTTCAACAGGTAATGCTACGAGACAAGGTATGAAAGAAACCAGGAAGACTTCCTTTTGCGTCAGCCACCCAAATTGAAAACAAAATATGGGTACAGCTTAGAATGATATATAAAACATGATAAATAGGGTTAGGGATAGGGTAAGGGATAGGGTAAGGGATAGGGTAAGGGATAGGGTTAAGGTATAAGATTAGGTTAGGGTTAGATTTTACGTGGCTGTCGCAAAAGGAAATCTTTCCAAGAAACCACTTTCTATTTCCTTTATTTTAGGTGACCAATTCCCTAAACATCCAAGCCACTACTATAATTGAATTGAATCAAATTCGAATTCAAATAATTTTCAAGGAATTCAATGTCTTTATTTGCAGGCATTCACCATCTTTCATGAGAAGCAAGATATGAGTGCTGAAGCAGTCAATGCCTACCACTCCCTAGCCAGGTTTGCTGATGCTCAATACCAACGCCTTGTGGAATACATGAAGTCTAAAGACTATGAGGATAAGAGGAAGCTCATGAAAACTTCACTGGAAAATGTGGAGAAGCTGAGGAGCATTGGCATCGGCAGCTCAGATAGGTAAATTTTTTATTTATTTATTTATTTGTTTTAATTTTTTTGGGGGGGTTGTATTAATCTAGTAATTGATAAAATTGATTTTACCAATGATACATTGTGTGTCTGCAGATACCCCATATCGGTTTGATATACAACATTTGTTTTCGCAACGTTTGCTCTGGGATTTATTTTGTCGATGATACTGGTTGTAATGGGGGTTATAGGTTAGCTAGAATGCCATATCCAGGATTGAATTTGAGGAATTCAGTTTATGTTAGAAATAGACTGCTGAGCAATTTTCACAATAGCATGTGACATACTTTCGCATCTGCGCTTCCAAATATTAAATTGCACAGTTGTAATAGCAGGTTTCCCACGGTCAGATAGAAATTCATGGGGAAATAAATTCTTCTGGAAAGTCATGGAAATTAGGCGTATTTGTACTGCCGCTTGGACGCCGCAATCCATACCAAAATTGTACTTGTCTGATCAAGGAAAAAAGAAAAAATGCGTTGTGGATAGTCATAGAAATTGGTTCTCAAAGTTCTGTGGGAACCTTATTATAGAGTTGTAAAATAAGCATAAAACCAATTTTTTTTTTTTTTTTAATATTTTTTTTAATCGTCACATCTACAAGTATCAGAACTGTCAAATATCTGTTTATGTCTGTATGTGATAGGTTTTACCGAATCCAGGCTAAGCAGTTGGCCATAGACAAGAAGGAGGTGGAATCCTTGAGGGAAGATCGTCAAACCTTCCTGGCGCGTGCCATGGAATGCTACCTGCACTGTCTAGAGGCCTCCGACCAGTCCCAGGACACCCGCGTCTTCCGTCTCTGCTCCCTCTGGTTCGAGAACGGCACGGACGTCCAGATCAGCCTCCTGCTGGAAGACACCATTGGAAAGATTGAGAGCAGGAAGTTCCTACCCATGATGTACCAGCTAGCTGCTAGGATGACCACCAAGGTCCAAGGCAAGAAACCTTCGCTCTCAGTCACAATCCTTGTTAGTTCCTCCCTCAATATCAACAAATTACTATGGTGCGAGATCCTTCCAACTGGCAGCTGCAGAGTTATGGAATAAATTACCTAGTCATCTTAAGCAGGTTGATACAGTAGAAAATTCCAAGAGTCTCTTAAAGACACATTTGTTCGTTTGTTAAATTAGTACAATGTTATGCCAAAGCAGTTATTCTTTCTTTTCTCTTCCCTCGTGTCTGCTATTATCCTTTCTTTTCTTTTTTCTGAGCACAATATCCTTTCTTTTCTTTTTTCTGATCGCATATAATAATGGATTATTATTATTATTATCATTATTATTCAGGCAAGGAGCAGTTCTACACCATCCTGAATGCCTTGATAGAGAGGGTGGCAGCGGATCATCCTCATCATGCTCTACCTGTCATCCTGGCTCTGGCAAATGCTAACCTGGACACGGTCATCAATTCCAAGAAGACAAAACTGGGTAGGAGCAGTGGTGGAGACCTCTCTCAAACAGATAAGGTGAGATTCGAATTCCAGTTTCAATGATTGTCTAAAGAATAGAAAACTTGGAACACAATTAGGACAGGAATAGACAATATAAGTGTTTTATAAACAGTGCTTTCCAGTTACACGTCACTGATTAAAGTGCTTTGATGTGAGTCAGTTAAAAGCCAAGCAACCAATTGAGAAGGATGTGGAGTAGCCAATTTCATGTAATGTCATGCCAAAGGACATTAATGCTGAGCAGGGATTTAAACCTTCCACATCTTGATTGAAATCAACTGAATAAACCGATTTTATGACACTTCCATGACACAATGATATCCTTAAAGCCCCACTGCACTACTTATAGCCCTGTATATGGCAAACAATGCCTAAATGGTGACCACTGGTCCCCCATGATCCCCTTTTTCTTATGTTAATTGAGAGCTGATTTGATGAGATAACCACCTGTCAGTGACCATGAAGGGAGGTCTGATCCCTCTTGGCCAAACTAGTGCAGATAGGCTTTAAGATATGGTAAACAAATAGAGAATTTCTTCTGATGGTGTCTTTGTGTGTATTGTTAAAACCAGGATCGCATGCAAGCAGCTGTAGGCATGAGAGACAGACTGATGGCTAAGACGCCCTGCTGTGACATCATACCTGCCATGAACAAGCTCTCAGAGGCATACATCAAGATGGCATATTGGGACATGTCATCAAAGAAATCAGAAACAAGTAAGTTCACTTTCTTTGAGTGAACAAAATAGGGGGGATGATAAAAAGTCATTAGTTCAGTGGGTGGTTCCAGTTATCGAACCAAGTCAGTGTGCTTATGCTCTTGGCAGAGACATACATCCCTAATTCCTATGCATGTACATGTATGTACTCCTTGTGATAAGAGTTGAAGTCCTATGGCTCCTTGCGTCTCCACATTGCTGACCTTCAAGCATAGGCTTGATTTCGTAGCATTTCAAGCATAAAGAAACATTTAAATTATCAAGAACTATTCTTTCATTCTGTCCCGTCGAGTATCACTCCAAAAAGTCTATATTTAAACTCAGTCTGTTTTTAATGTATTCTCAACTTGATAGGAATGCTTCTGTTGGATTATATAAAACTGACTTACATTAAACCTTTAAGTGATGTAGCTTTTCTGGCTGTAGAAAGGTATCCCCACCCCAAATTGTAATCTTATCTGCATTGGCCCGTATTCTGAAGTCGTGTCTAACTCCTGTTTAATTAAACAGTTGTCTAAGTCCTGTCTAAGTCCCGTCTAAATTTAGACACAAAGTCGTGTCTAACTTTTTTTGTATTCTGAAGTAGTGTTTAAATAAAGTTAAACATGAAATCCTGTCTAAGTCCTATTTAACTTTAGACAACTGCGAGGGGTTGTTTAAGTCCTGTTTAAGGGCGCGATTCTGCTGCTTTTCAACGTCAAAGTTACACTCTACTTTCTGACCCCGAACTTGCGGGGGAGAACGATGGTACGTGCATCTTCTAAAATTTCAAATACGTTTTGCAGGATTTTTTCTCGTGTAGCCTAATTTTTTTTCTCGATAATATTAACTATTCTTATCTACTGGTGACATCTTAGAAATTCCATAATCTATAATAAGCTAACCATTCTGTTGGAGAAGTTTCTTTTCTGGTTCTTCCGAGCACTGAGGCACTGATAAATGAGTGTGTTGTCAATCCAGTGTACTAGACTGTGTACGTTGTACGTACGTACGTACACAGTACAGTACGTTACATGCAGTCTAGTCTAGTCATTACGTCACGATCACATCACCATGGTACCAGCACGTGCACAGCTAGCTGTGCACATTAATTTGTTTATCCGGTGCGCGCACGCATGCGCATTGGGTCTATCGTCAGAATTAACGCCTACTGGGCATGCGCAGAAGTCGTGACTAAAAGTTAAACACGACTTGCGCAGAACTTAAATAGTTGTTTAATTAGACGAGACTTAGACGTGACTTCAGAATACAAAATTTAGTTAGACAGGACTTAGACACGACCTCGCGTCTAAGTCGTGTCTAACTAAACACTTGTTTAACTTTAGACATGGCTAAGTTAGACACGACTTCAGAATACGGGCCATGTTTGGACAACGAAGCGCTTCCTGTAAATGCATGTTGTAAAAAAGGTATAGTTGTAAAGTTGTTACCAATGATCCGTTGCTCTTTTCACTTCCAGAGCCCATTTCTATAGCCTCCAACCAGCCCCTCCTCCATCTGAAATCCTTGCGTCATGTAGCGGTGCCCACTCTGGAACTGAAGGTGGATGCATCCTGTTGCTACGATGACATAGTGTATGTGGAAGGCTTTGAGCCCACCTTCAAGCTTGCTGGGGGTGTCAACCTGCCTAAGATCATCACCTGCAGAGGGTCAGATGGGGTCAAACGTAGACAGCTGGTCAAGGTAATTATAATAATAATAATCATTTCTATAGCGCCGTCTATCTAGAAATTCTATTCCGAGGCGAATTTATTATTACCCCGGCTTTAACCTAGCTGCCATTACAGTGCTCCAGCATTTCTAGGAATTAATTCCTGCCAGGTACCTGGTACCCATTTACCTCACCTGGGTCGAGTGTGGCAAAAGAAGATTAACGCCTTGCCAAAGGATATATGTGCTGTGTCGGGGATCGAACCACGTCCTTTGAATTTCAAATCAAGTGCTTAATCCACTCGACTACGACTACAACACCTCTGGTTCCTGAGGAAAAGTTGGTTGTCGTCTCGACTTTGGACCACAATGTTGTATGATCGGACCAACACAAGACTGACAATAGACCAAATAAGAAAAGTACAGTTCAACAACATGGTCAATAGTTTTCTGGTCAAGTTGGTTTAGTCAGTTGTGTTGGTCTAGAATCAGTCTTGCTGTGTTGCTGGGGTACAATGCCAATGTGGTGAGTTTTCATACTGTAAGACTAGGCATCATATTATCCAGTTGAGTGGACCCAGGTGAAGCAAGTACAGGGTTGTGTGCTGATAAAAGCTACCCAAACTTCTTGACAAGCATATGTGAGCTTTGTTAATATGTGATAATTATGCACATTGTAATTCTACCAGATTGTCATATTTTTGCTTTATTCATTAGGATATGAGTATGAATATTTTTTTTTAAAGATCTACCATATGCTTTTCATTTGAAGCACAAATCATTCTGATTAATGTAAACTTCTAGAATGCGGTTCCTTGGATTGCAGTAAAAGTGATGGGGAATCAAACCATATTGAATGATATAATGTCTTCATTCTTTTGTGATTCGTTTTCCAGGGTAAAGATGATTTAAGGCAGGATGCTGTTATGCAGCAAGTTTTTGGTCTGGTGAACCAGCTACTCAGTAAGAGCACAGAGACAAAGAGAAGGAAACTACAAATCAGGAGATACAAGGTAATTATCATGATACCTTATTTATAACTACTCTCTTCAACCCTTTCATTGCTTTAGGTAGTTTTAAATTCCCAAATTCTTTTATTTGTATTCTGTTTGGACAGAGAGAAGTTTGCCTTTTATCTTGCATTTCAAAACTCGATTTAAGAATACCAATGAATACAAACGTTCTAAAGCTTTTCATTGTACTCATTGGGTAATTTGCAAGAATGAACAGAAAGCCAAAATCAGATAATATAAACTGAAGCTAAAGGAACAAAGTGCGCACAAACTAAGGGGCTGTGATTGTCGGCCAGAAAGTAGACGTAATGCCAGCTGTTTAATCAAAACAGGCTGTAGCAAAACCAGATTTATATAGTTAGATATCGTGAAATATTCATCTTCTCTTTCTACTACTAATCTTCAGAGTGGTATGCACCCTATCACGAAGATGTACTATTTATCAATGGAAAAAAAAATCAGAAACAGTCTCAAATATATCAAATATACTTTTACATACCTTTATTGGAAGGCCCCCCCCCCCCCATTAATCCACATTAAACAGAACAAAAATTACATACATGTGAATTTTGTGTTGCAAAATACATCAATTAATTAATTTTTTACATCTTCTTGTTTCCAGTCATTACATGTTTTAATATTGTTGTCTCTGTTGGCCGTTATTCTTCTTTGATTGTTTATATATTCTATACTCTTTTCAAACTCATTATCTGAGGGCTCCACAATTTACAAGCTCTCCATTTCCTTAAAATATAAATGCAGTTAAATTTATAATTCAATTTTTGTCTTCCTCAAATGTATAAATTACTATTAAGATTTGTTTATTACAAATGTAACTATGTTTTGTATTTTTTATTATGTATCATATTTTGTTGGAAATAATAAAAATGAAATTACAACAAAAGTCGTTTGTTCTACCTCCTAACATTCCCAACACCGGGAGTAACCTCATAAAGGTTGTATATTAACAACTAAACCATGATTGTTTTGTTCTGTTTTAGGTTGTTCCTTTGTGTCAGAACACTGGTTTGTTAGAATGGTGTGAGGGGACTATGCCTATAGGTCTCTATCTCATAGGAGACCAAAAGAAAGATCTTGGTGCTCATGTAAGCTACCGGCCAGGGGACTGGAAGACAAAAACATGCAGGGGAAAGATGCATGTGAGTATAGTCCAAGATAAATCTATATATGTACATGTATTGCTCATAATTCTATCATTGATCCATCATTTTCAGTCGCTTTTGGTTCAGTGTTGTTGTTGTTTTGAATTTCATATATCTCTTTGCAGCCTGAACGATAGTGTAAATAGTTGCTTTGTTATTGTTAGATCTCAACTTTTTGGAGGTTAAATAATGAATTACAAAGCTCTAATTACTGCAGTATCATATGTCCGGAGTGCATGCATAACATCTATAAAAAGAATAATTTTCATCTGTGTATCATGGATGTAAATATCTGTAAAGTGCTTATAGACAATATTCCCCATTAAGCGCTATATAAAAATGAGATTTATTATTATTAATACATGGTTGCATATTATGAACAATGATTGCATAACTATTATGAGCATTTATCCATAATTTTCTCGGCTGGTTTTACAAGTTGGTACGAATGGCCTCTGTCTGTCTACCCATGTGCAATTAGTGTCTCTGACTTGCTTATTATTCAATTTAACAGACTGAAAATAAGTATAGACATTCAAAATACAATACAGTCCTATTTTAATGTGGAAAATTGTCTTTATTTTCCAGGCGGCCCATCAGTCTGGTGATAACAACCAGAAGTTCCGGGATTTCACGACCGTGTGTCGTAACTTCCAGCCGGTCTTTCATCACTTCTTCTTGGAGAGGTTCCTGGATCCAGCCGATTGGTTTGAGAAGAGACTCAGCTATACTCGCAGTGTCGCCACAGGATCTATAGGTATTGGTGCTAATGCATTATTTTGTATACAAATGTGCTTATTTCATTGTTGTTTAAATTCTCCCCTCTAAATTACGTCTTTCTCTGCTGCTACTGTTTTTCATCTACATGCACATTACTTATTTTTCCAGGAACCTATATTATACAAGCACTGCTTTTTAAGAGGTTCCTCATTTTCTACTTAATCTATTATATGAATTGAGATGTGCTCATTTATACTACAATTGTATTGTATAATTTTTTATTTTATATGTATGTCTATATTTTCTGCAAAATGTGGAACAATAACAAGTTGAACTTGAAACTTGAGGTAAGAAGTAACAAACTTTTTTTCTTCGAGTTTTGAATTTGATAATGTACTTGTCGTGTATAAATGAGTTTAGAACTGTTGTAATAAGGATGAGAACAAGAACTTGGTACATGCATTATCCATGTTGGATGTTTATGAAATGCCAGAAATGGCATTGTAGTTGGAGGTGTTTTTTTAACATTAACATTGAGAGATTTTCTGCATTTGATGAAGAACTTATCCCTTTGTGTATAGTATGAAGCTCGTCAAATTTCTAAAGGCTTGAAAAATAATTGTGACAAGAACTTAGCGCCATCCATATTCAAACCTATACTTTGGGCGAATCATTTGCATGATATTGCTTCTTGTAAAACCATAAAAAATGTTTTGCTGGATGGACACATGTTGACCAATTTGTTTTTATAATATCTCTCTCTCTCTCTCTCTCTTGTGTTTTGACAGTTGGCTATGTTGTTGGGCTTGGAGACAGGCATGTGCAGAATATCCTGATTGACTGCAACACGGCAGAACTTGTTCACATCGATCTTGGTAAGTAAAGTCTCCTTCCTCTCAAATAATGGTGCAGGCTTCTTGTTAGAAATTTGTGCACCCTTCAACGCTCCAAAAGAATAGAATATGGCCTTGTGGCACCTTTTTTTACCATCAACGGTTTGGTTGTTCATTGTCCAGGAAATTTTTGTTATATTTTTCCTGCATTCCCACTCCCTTGGTATTAATGGGTATCATGCACTGGCGAGAACCCATTTAAAGATGTGTGTGTGTGTGTGAATTAGAGCTCATTTACTTTTTTTAATTGCTGATCATAAATACAGCAGAGCCACATCAAAAATGGACATTGCAACATTTTTAACAGTCTTCGGTTCCTCTTAAAAGTGGGGGAAGTCCCCTTTACCCACTCACTCACTCAACTGCATTAGTCAGTATTCCAAAAAGAGATATAAAGGAAAGACACGTCTTCATGTTTTCTTGATACCTCGGTCAACCGTTCTTTGCTTTATCATGTTTCATTCAGGTATTGCCTTTGAGCAGGGCCGTAACCTCCCAACACCTGAGACAGTTCCATTCCGTCTGACAAGAGATCTAGTAGATGCTATGGGTGTCGCTGGTGTAGAGGGAGTCTTTAGAAGGTAAGAAATGGCACTCATCTTTAAAGCCAATCTGTACTAGTGTACAGGAGGGACGAGACCACCCAGGGTGGTCACTGACAGGTGGCTATCTCATCAACTTAGCTCTCAATTAACTTAAGAAAAAGAGGATCATGGGGGACCATTAGGCACGCTTAGGCCTTTTTTCTATATTTTTTTATATAGAGGGAGTAAGTAGCTACAAGAAGTACGGTGGGGCTTTAAAGGAAAGCTGTAGTAAGTGGGTACCTGTTCCATGTAACATGCTGCTAACTAGAGTGGAAGCTGGGGTAACATTATCCAAAGCTCTTGGGAAGCACAGAGGGACATCCTTTTTTAAATATCAGAATGCTGATATGTATAAGAATGGAATGTTATTATTGAGAAATAAATTGTGATGACCGGGGTTGATGCAATATGGTGCTAATCCTCACCAGACACCCTATCAAATCACATGAATTGGCTAAGAGAATAATAATAATAATAATATACCATACTTATATAGCGCATATAATCTCCAAGTTTGGAAGCGCTGTAGTGATTGCAATATTAAAAGCGCTATATAAGAACTGAGTATTATTATTATTATATCACAATATGTCTCTATGCGTTGTAAGAAGGAAAGGTGGATAGAGTAACAAAAGAGGAGTGAGATATAGAGGGAGTAGGAACAGCATACCTGCCATCCTTTCACAGCAAAAATTAGGAAATATTCCTCCAAAATAGAAATGGTTGGCAACTATGGGAAAGATAAGATGAGATTTTCAGGTTTTAAGATTGTGAGTTGTTTCTTTCTGTTGTATTTGACAGGTGTAGTGAGAAGACTATGGAGGAGATGCACAACTCAAGGGAAGCCCTTCTTACAGTGGTTGAGGTAAATCAGCTTCCTACATTCATCACTTTTTGGTCTTTCGATAGTTCTCAATTTTTTTTCTTCCACATTTGATATATGTTAATCCTCATTAGACTTCTGTCATAGGTGTAATTAGAAAACATATGAAGAAATGATATCATGTTGAGGACATGCCTATACTTGTATTCCAATCCTCATCTCATTAACTATAATATATCAGAATGTATCTTGCATTCAGATATTTACAACTTTCTTTTACTGGTTTTACAGTCATTGTACATGTACATAATACAATAACGCTATAATAATGACATGTTTATTACATTTGATGGATAATTGACCTATACACGTACTTGATTATTGTTTAAACGCTCAAGGGATTAGCTAAGAAAGATAACAGTCCTTTTCAGGACTACGAACCCTCAAGAAAGATTACTGAGAGTCCTTTTCAGGACTCCTCAATCCTCCCTCTCTCTCACATGGTGCACCCGCAAGCCTACTGTATATCTACATCACCATGCAAGCCGACACTTACAAGCAGCATCTAATAATGATGATGATAATAATGATAAAAATAATAATAATGAAAGATAATTATAATACTATTTCTGAATTCTACGCAATCGTACATTTTCTTATACCGTGTGAGTCAAAAAAAAGTTTACACCTAGAAAATTGCTAATTATTTGTAAAATCATCTATGAACAGTAAATTATTATACATCTGATGAAAGAGTGTTTAATCCCAAATCATTTGGTACCATTTTTGTGTGGTATGTGTTCACGCTTGGATGAACAGGTGGCATTGTTTGCGAGAGTGCAAAAATCGACTTGCGCCAAAGTGATGCCTTCAGTATGTATTATGTTGGGATTAGCGGAGTGAGAGAATGGATTGAATGTATCAAATGAAATGCATTGCATATGTTTTTTGCAAAGGGCAAAGTTACACACACACACAATTGTTCGTTGATATTTGATATGTGTGGCGTTATTAATTTTGATAGAGTTGTTATTTGGATCTGCAAAAACCGAATTAATACCCAAATCCCAATTGTTTTATTCAAACATCACACAGGCAACTTTGGCGCAATTCGATTTTTGCACTCTCGCAAACAATGTCTCCTGTTCATCCAAGCGTGAACTCATACCACACAAAAATGGTACCAAATGATTTGGGATAAAACACTCTTTCATAAGACATATAAAAGTTTAATTTTCATTGATGATTTTTTAAATAATTAGCAATTTTCTAGGTGTAAACTTTTTTTTGACTCACTCTGTATATCCATATGACTATGTCATTGTAAATCTTCTACTGTGTATTATCTATTTGTGTATATTATTTTATATTGGATATTGTTCATGTGCTTTATGTAATGCCAATAACTGAATTTCCAAATGGACCAATAAAATTAATCTGAATTTTCTCTCCTGTCCCTAGGTCCTTCTCTATGACCCTCTCTACACCTGGACCATGTCTCCAGCCAGAGCCCTGGAGCTGCAGGCGTTGGACCGTACAGAGATGGGAGACCAGTCTGAGCTCAACACCACTACAGATGGTCATCAAGATATCCTGCATCCTACCAATGGAGCTAGTAGTCCTACAACCTCTAGGGAGGAGGTCAACCAGGTTCGTTTGTTTGTATACATGTATTTACAGATATTCATAAAGCTACCCTGCCTGGGGCTACTAATAGCCCTACGACCTCGAAGGTCAACTAGGTTTGCTTGTTTGGATTTATTCCATACATTTGAAAATAATGTATTACTAGTACTTCAAGTTCTCTATGTGCCACAATTCAGTAGGATTATCTTTTCGTTTGTGCTACTCATCACTCTTTGAAAGAGATTTAAAGGGGACACAGTTATGTGTCTCATAGGCAGGTCTCCCATTTGCCGATGCTCCACATTCACAGGTTGACGCAGCAGAGAGTATCAGTGAGATTTCGAAGTGCAGTGCAAAGAGTTTTAATCTAATCATTGATTTGCCATGATGAACCAACGGAACATTGCAGACCCATAACATACTATTATTCCTGACTTGTTTGTAGGTTGCTGAGAGGGTGCTGCTACGGCTGAGGCAGAAGCTTGGTGGGGTTGAGGACGGGGTCACGCTGAGCGTGGCAGGTCAAGTTAGTCTACTCATTCAAGAGGCAAGAGACCCCAAGAACCTCTCCAGACTGTACCCAGGGTGGTCGCCATGGCTTTAAAGGGGACTGTTCAACCTTCAGTACTTGCCAAGGAGATGTTATAACCATTAAAGTCCCTGATATCTGAGGCTGCTCTTGGACAGAACGAAATAGTAGTCTTTGACTCTTAGATCTAAATGATTTAGAAAGAAGTTTCGTTGATCTCGTCATGCAGGGAGCAAGAGACTTGTAGCATGCTTGAATGATACATTGCTAGGACACCAACTGAGTTTATTGTCCTATCTTTACGAAATGAAATGAAATGAAAAGCTCATGCCTTGAACATATGTACATGTATGTGCCTTGTCCTGTATGAAATACAATTTACACCCATCAACTAGAGTAACAAACAAACAAAATTGTATTTTGAATGTAGTCATGAATCTTGGTTGTGACAGAAAACAAATTGTCACAGAATCAATTGAACGTATATGAATTGTTCAAAACTCCAAATAATTTTCGGGGAAAATGTATTAAAGCATTAAATTAATGAGAAGATAGAGACAAGGAAATTGTGTGCCTGTTGTTCTGGCAAATTGAAAGACATTGCCAATTAATTTTACTTTGTTTTTTCGTTGATGGTTTAAACTGAATTTATAATGTTGATAAACGATGTACATGTAAGGTCACTTATACTAATCTACGTATCATGTGAGATATTCACTTCAATTTCTTGAAATGCGAGTCAGTAGGTTGATGGAAATAGCTACATGTATGTTCATGTTTTCATAAATATTCAGTATGATACAAGTGGTTTGAAATGTGAAACACTGTTGTATTCATCCAATTCATAAAGACAACTTAAAGATGATTGTTTATGTAATGCAATCATCCTTAAAGCAAGTTTTCAGTTTCTCTGATTTGGGGGTTATTTTAAAGGGATACGGTAACTCAGATTCTTAAACAAAATTCTGTATTTAGCTCATGATGCTATGATAATTATAAACCTTTAGGTCAGTCAGGAAGCCCATCGCCTGTCTAATTATCGAGATATTTATGATTGAAATTACAAATTTTGAAAACCATTTGCCAAACGGTTTTCATAACACTACAGTATTTTGGGAAAAAATGAGTAAGGTAAAACCGGTCACTCAAAGATTTTTACTTTTTTGAGGCAATTCTTGATCATTTTTTTAGGGCTTCAATATTACACCATATCGCAGATTTAACATTGTTAAACGATCCTTTTAATCTTCTTGTTGATTAATGGTATCACGGTAATTACAGGGTTCAATGATTGAAGAGAAGTCTGATGTGGATCAAAGTTTGTACATTAACAGAGATCACCGTTTGCAGCTGTCGAGTGTTTCATGTTTGAAAGAAATTAATAAACCTTATAAAAAGTTCATTAATCGCAACTACATGTATGTACATTGATTGGAGGACTTGGATCAATCACAACTCTTAGAGCTGAAACAGTAAAATTACCCAACTTCCATGTATTATATTGAAAGAGGTATTCTCTGACATTTAGTAGACCAACTTTTGTTTTACCGGTATATGTAAAGCTATGATGGATAAGAGATTTCATGCATGGTATGAAATGAGCTTCAAACTTTTTCAGTGTAGTATAGTCTGTTAATCACAATTCAGCATGTAAATGAAAGAAAAACAGTGACATATTAGCGTTGTTATATAGGTATTATTTTATTCTTGCCGAAAATTCTGCATTTGTTTGATGTGTACATGTCTTCCAGTTGTAAATTGGTTATTTCAGTACTATTTTATAACCTTGTTTGTCAAAGCCTATATTCCTTCAAACTTACCAAAAAATGCTCGCAACATATTCAGACTATTTTGTATAGGTCATGTTATGACCAAGAAGAATTAAAAGGCAAAGCCAACTTTCAAAATAATTGCATATTGTATTTCTCTTTTAGTACTGATTTGACTTTCCAATGGTATGGTAGCTCGCTCTCAAAGAGCAATAAACAACAAAGGTCACCACAATCATTGACATTGTATATGAAGAACAAAATCATAAAATTGTAATGAATAATGTGTTTAATCATTTCTTTACAAATTACAATAAATTCTACCACAGACATATGTTGCTATTACATTTCCTAATGTATGCATCAACATTATTTTAAAAGAATCGAAAGTTCTTGCTTTTCCATCACTAAATTATATGGTAACCTTTTGCTCAGAATTAAACAATTATTCAAAAGGTGAAATACATGGTATGCAACATAAATTAAGGAACCCACACACACGTATTTGTGGCTCTGCGTAAAGATTTCAATAGTTGATTGAGAATTTAAAGTGATTTCCAAGCATAATATCCTTACTCCACTAAAAATGTCACAAAGTGGGTCCCTAATTTATGGAATTACCCAAATACATAATAAATATCTTGCTCTAATGGTAAACTCTTCTCACACTACAAATTTCACCGCACCAGGTAAAGAATACTATGGATACATGTAAGTGACATAACTATGTAATACCCCATTCACAGTGGTTTTGAAATTTGTAGCGGCGTTGTAGCGGAGCGGCGACACCGCCATAACACCGCTACAAATGCATTCACAGTAGAAAAGTTATCCCGCTGCAGCAGCGGGATAAATATCATGTACCCATTCACGCTGCAGCGGGTGATTTTTATTACCTCCGTAACAAACACGTGTATGCATGGCTCATGACCCGCGAGTGACCCCGATATGACCGGAAATACTTCAGCGCGGGGTTTTCGATTGAGGCAAGCTTGCAAAAGGTAAACATGTCAAGTTGCTTTTTGTATCCTCGATCATATTACTTTTTAAAAAACTAGCATTTTTATTGCTTCCAGTCAGGATATTTTAATTTTTTGAAGTGTGAAATATTTTTATTTGGATAATTATAATATCTACATAATAATAAAATCAATTTGAATCCACTGGTTACTTTATTTCTATTTCACTTTATATTCCCCATTGCTGGAGAAAAGAGGTCAGTGATAGGTAAGTAAACAAATCACACATGTTTGTCGCGGTGTTATAGCGGAGAGCCTTCACACTGAGTAAACACCGCGACAGCAGCGGGACTGTCCCGCTGCTGTAGCTAGGCGAACCTAGCGATAGTTTGTCGCGGCGTTATCGCGAGGCGGTGTTATCCCGCGATAGTTTATAACGGGTCCGAGCCTTCAAACTGAAGACAACACCGCGACAGCAGCGGGACAGTCCCGCTGCTGTCGCGGTGTTTGAGGCCACTGTGAATGGGGTATTAGTAAAGTCACCCTCTCACAAACATGTAGCTCTTTTAAAAACCTTTGTAGTAATGGTCTTTTTTACATAGTCCCTACTATGGATCATAATGAATAAGACATCAAGGTGATAATCATTCAGAACAATGATTCCTGGGCCCCATGTCATCAGTGAAAAATGACAGTTTCTGTTACAAGCTAGTGAAATCCTTGCTTCTAATTGGTAATCAGTAGTAATGCTTTGTGAAACGGGTCCCTGGTATTTATCTTGGTTTAGCTGGTGATGATGCCCTTCCGCTTCTATGATGAGATGAAACAGTGTCCAGACTGCTGCTTCCTGGAGGTCAAGAGGTCAAGAAAACATTCATTAACACCTTTATACATCAACCTGCCTGAGATGTACAGTAATGGAACTGTTTCACAAATGTCTGTATGCATGCACTTCCTAGCTAATCTCTTTGATCAATATTCATGACAATGAGTGAAACACCTTGTTTAAACATATTTGTGGCTTACACCCAGTAAAGATCGATGCAGGACTCTACCACAAGGCCATCACTGATCCATGGCACAGTCACGATGAACTAGAAACAAATACCCATAAACACCTCAAATCACGATTTATCAACAGGCTTCTTCAACTGATATTTATATCACCTTTATTTACAGTAAAATGCTGACAAATTATTTACAACTCTACCGTCTTGTGAAAGCCATAAGAGACTCGTTCCAACCAACAATGTTGAACTTACTTTTTTGCATCATAGGTGAGGTTCTGTACTTGGGAACAGGTATGGAAGACGACTCTGAGGCTATAAAATGAAAGATATTGAGCAATACAGAAATACCTGGTAGCCATTTTCAATCAATTATATCAACACTAATAAAACAAATAAATATCTACATATAATCTTTCTGAAAGTTTGAATAAAATAAATAATACAGGCAATATTGAAGAGTTTAATTCCAAAAGGAGCTAAAAAAAATAAAATTGTTTTCCAGATTTTGAACAGGCGTCTATAGAAAAGTGATATTAGAAGGTGTATTTTTTTCAAAATTGCTCCAAAATTTAGGTTAATAATTTTGTTGAAAGATGGGTACGGTACCTAAGTGAACAATGTTCTGATATCAATAACTCAATTTTCATCAAAAGTGGATTTACCTCCTTTTGGAATTAAGCTCTTCAAAATACAGACGCAAGTTATGTTCTATCAACTTTAACTTGTGTCTACACATACCTTATCTCCATTCGGTAAATAAAATTTAAAAAAAACAATACTTGTATAGAGCTTATCATATTTCAGTCCCTATGCGCTTTGGAGAAAAAGGAAGAGATAATCAGGCAATAATAAGACTAGATGGAATTTTGACTGCGCGCAGTCGAAAATGATGCCTCCGCCATAGAGCAATTTAAACAAGTTTGGAGTTTAAATCTCCAGTGGTTCTTGAGATATCATGATAACAATCTCAATGTATGGAATTTCATAAGTTGACCTCTGTGACCCTTGACCTTTGACCTACGTGCTCCAAAATCTAATCAGATTGTCTTCCTATGGTGATACACACTATCATTAAGTTTGAAGTGAAAATTCTCCAGTGGTTCTTGAGATATCGCGATAACAATCTCAATGTATGGAATTTCATAAGTTGACCTCTGTGACCCTTGACCTTTGACCTACGTGCTCCAAAATCTAATCAGATTGTCTTCCTATGGTGATACACACTATCATTAAGTTTAAAGTTTAAATCTCCAGTGGTTCTTGAGATATTATGATAACAATCTCAATGTATGGAATTTCATAAGTTGACCTCTGTGACCCTTGACCTTTGACCTACATGCTCCAAAATCTAATCAGATTGTCTTCCTATGGTGATACACACTATCATTAAGTTTAAAGTTTAAATCTCCAGTGGTTCTTGAGATATTATGATAACAATCTCAATGTATGGAATTTCATAAGTTGACCTCTGTGACCCTTGACCTTTGACCTACGTGCTCCAAAATCTAATCAGATCGTCTTCCTATGGTGATACATACTATCCTTAAGTTTGAAGTTTTTACATCTCCAGTGGTTCTTGAGATATCGTGATAACAATCTCAATGTATGAAATTTCATAAGTTGACCTCTATGACCCTTGAACTTTGACCTACGTGCTCCGAAATGTAATCAGATTGTTTTCCTATAGTGATACACACTATCACTAAGTTTGAATTTTAAATCTCCAGTGGTTCTTGAGAAATCATGATAATAATCTCAATGTATGGAATTTCATAAGTTGACCTCTGTGACCCTTGACCTTTGACATACGTGCTCCAAAATCTAATCAGATCGTCTTCCTATGGTGATACATACTATCCTTAAGATTGAAGTTTAAATCTCAAATGGTTCTTGAGATATCGCGCTAACAAACTCAATACAAGGAATTTCATAAGTTGACCTCTGTGACCTGTGACCTTTGACCTACGTACTCCAAAATCTAATCAGATCGTCTTCCTATGGTGATAAATACTATTCCCGAGTCTTAAGTTTAAATCTTAAAGGGTTCTTGAGATATTGTGATAACAGTCAAACGGGACGGATGTACGGACGTACGGACGGACAATCCGAAAACATGATGCCTTCGGTGGCGGAGGCATAAAAATATAATATTTTCCTCAAAAATGCTGAACCACCCTTGCCCTTACCATTTCGGCCTGAAATTGGTGTTTATTCAAATTATCACAATATTTGCCCCTACGTCCCTTTCAAAGGGATATGGGGGTCAGGATCCATCTAATGGCATGTATGTACATTCATTGTTTGGGAAACTAGCCTATTCAAAAAATATAATTTTTTCCTTCAAAATGCTTAACCACCCCGGCCCTTACAATTTCGGCCCGAAAGTTGTGATAATTCAAATTTTTACAATATTTGCCACTACGCCCCTTTTAAAGGGATATGGGGATCAGAATCCATTTAATTGCATGTAGGTACATTCATTGTGGGGAAACTAGCCTATTCAAAAAAATATATATTTTCCTCCAAAATCCTGAACCACCCCGGCCCTTACCATTTCGGCCTGAAATTGGTGTTTATTAAAATTATCACAATATTTGCCCCTTCGCCCCTTTCAAAGGGATATGGGGGTCAAGATCCATCTAATGGCATGTATGTACATTCATTGTGGGGAAACTAGCCTATTCAAAAAAATTAATATTTTCCTCCAAAATGCTGAACCACCCCGGCCCTTACAATTTCGGCACGAAAGTTGTGATAATTCAAATTTTTACAATATTTGCCCCTACGCCCCTTTCAAAGGGATATGGGGGTCAAGATCCATCTAATGGCATGTATGTACATTCATCGTGGGGAAACTAGCCTATTCAAAAAAATTAATATTTTCCTCCAAAATGCTGAACCACCCCGGCCCTTACAATTTCGGCACGAAAGTTGTGATAATTCAAATTTTTACAATATTTGCCCCTACGCCCCTTTCAAAGGGATATGGGGGTCAGGATCCATCTAATGGCATGTATGTACATTCATTGTGGGGAAACTAGCCTATTTAAAAAATATAATTTTTTCCTTCAAAATGCTGAACCACCCCAGCCCTTACAATTTCGGCCCGAAAGTTGTGATAATTCAAATTTTTACAATATTTGCCACTACGCCCCTTTCAAAGGGATATGGGGGTCAGAATCCATTTAATTGCATGTAGGTACATTCATTGTGGGGAAACTAGCCTATTAAAAAAAAATATAAATTTTCCTCCAAAATGCTGAACCACCCCGGCCCTTACCATTTCGGCCTGAAATTGGTGTTTATTCAAATTATCACAATATTTGCCCCTACGCCCCTTTCAAAGGGATATGGGGGTCAGGATCCATCTAATGGCATGTATGTACATTCATTGTGGGGAAACTAGCCTATTCAAAAAAATTAATATTTTCCTCCAAAATGCTGAACCACCCCGGCCCTTACCATTTCGACCTGAAATTGGTGTTTATTCAAATTATCACAATATTTGCCCCTACGCCCCTTTCAAAGGGATATGGGGGTCAGGATCCATCTAATGGCATGTATGGACATTCATTGTGGGGAAACTAACCTATTAAAAAAAAAAAAATTTTCCTCCAAAATGCTGAACCACCCCGGCCCTTACAATTTCGGCCAAAAAGTTGTGATAATTCAAATGTTTACAATATTTGCCCCTACACTCCTTTCAAAGGGATATGGGGGTCAGGATCCATCTAATGGCATGTATGTACATTCATTGTAGGGAAACTAGCCTATTCAAAAAATATAATTTTTTCCTTCAAAATACTGAACCACCCCGGCCCTTACAATTTCGGCCCGAAAGTTGTGATAATTCAAATTTTTACAATATTTGCCACTACGCCCCTTTCAAAGGGATATGGGGGTCAGAATCCATTTAATTGCATGTAGGTACATTCATTGTGGGGAAACTAGCCTATTAAAAAATATATATATTTTCCTCCAAAATCCTGAACCACCCCGGCCCTTACCATTTCGGCCTGAAATTGGTGTTTATTAAAATTATCACAATATTTGCCCCTTCGCCCCTTTCAAAGAGATATGGGGGTCAAGATCCATCTAATGGCATGTATGTACATTCATTGTGGGGAAACTAGCCTATTCAAAAAAATTAATATTTTCCTCCAAAATGCTGAACCACCCCGGCCCTTACAATTTCGGCCCGAAAGTTGTGATAATTCAAATTTTTACAATATTTGCCACTACGCCCCTTTCAAAGGGATATGAGGGGCAGGATCCATCTAATGGCATGTATGTACATTCATTGTGGGGAAACTAGCCTATTCAAAAAAATATAATATTTTCCTCAAAAATGCTGAACCACCCCGGCCCTTACCATTTCGGCCTGAAATTGGTGTTTATTCAAAATATCACAATATTTGCCCCTACGCCCCTTTTAAAGGGATATGGGGGTCAGGATCCATCTAATGGCATGTATTGACATTCATTGTGGGGAAACTAACCTATTAAATGAAAAAAAAATATTTCCTTCAAAATGCTGAACCACCCCGGCCCTTACCATTTCGGCCTGAAATTGGTGTTTATTCAAATTATCACAATATTTGCCCCTACGCCCCTTTCAAAGGGATATGGGGGGTCAGGATCCATCTAATGGCATGTATGGACATTCATTGTGGGGAAACGCTCCTATTAAAAAAAATATATATTTTCCTCCAAAATGCTGAACCACCCCGGCCCTTACAATTTCGGCCCGAAAGTTGTGATAATTCAAATTTTTACAATATTTGCCCCTACACCCCTTTCAAAGGGATATAGGGGTCAGGATCCATCTAATGGCATGTATGTACATTATTGTGGGGAAACTAGCCCATTAAAAAAAATACATATTTTCCTCCAAAATGCTGAACCACCCCCGCCCTTACAATTTCGGCACGAAAGTTGTGATAATTCAAATGTTTACAATATTTGCCCCTACACTCCTTTCAAAGGGATATGGGGGTCAGGATCCATCTAATGGCATGTATGTACATTCATTGTGGGGAAACTAGCCTATTCAAAAAATATAATTTTTTCCTCCAAAATGCTGAACCACCCCGGCCCTTACCATTTCGACCTGAAATTGGTGTTTATTCAAATTATCACAATATTTGCCCCTACGCCCCTTTCAAAGGGATATGGGGGTCAGGATCCATCTAATGGCATGTATGGACATTCATTGTGGGGAAACTAACCTATTAAAAAAAAAAAATATTTTCCTCCAAAATGCTGAACCACCCCGGCCCTTACAATTTCGGCCAAAAAGTTGTGATAATTCAAATGTTTACAATATTTGCCCCTACACTCCTTTCAAAGGGATATGGGGGTCAGGATCCATCTAATGGCATGTATGTACATTCATTGTGGGGAAACTAGCCTATTCAAAAAATATAATTTTTTCCTTCAAAATACTGAACCACCCCGGCCCTTACAATTTCGGCCCGAAAGTTGTGATAATTCAAATTTTTACAATATTTGCCACTACGCCCCTTTCAAAGGGATATGGGGGTCAGAATCCATTTAATTGCATGTAGGTACATTCATTGTGGGGAAACTAGCCTATTAAAAAATATATATATTTTCCTCTAAAATCCTGAACCACCCCGGCCCTTACCATTTCGGCCTGAAATTGGTGTTTATTAAAATTATCACAATATTTGCCCCTTCGCCCCTTTCAAAGAGATATGGGGGTCAAGATCCATCTAATGGCATGTATGTACATTCATTGTGGGGAAACTAGCCTATTCAAAAAAATTAATATTTTCCTCCAAAATGCTGAACCACCCCGGCCCTTACAATTTCGGCCCGAAAGTTGTGATAATTCAAATTTTTACAATATTTGCCACTACGCCCCTTTCAAAGGGATATGAGGGGCAGGATCCATCTAATGGCATGTATGTACATTCATTGTGGGGAAACTAGCCTATTCAAAAAAATATAATATTTTCCTCAAAAATGCTGAACCACCCCGGCCCTTACCATTTCGGCCTGAAATTGGTGTTTATTCAAAATATCACAATATTTGCCCCTACGCCCCTTTCAAAGGGATATGGGGGTCAGGATCCATCTAATGGCATGTATTGACATTCATTGTGGGGAAACTAACCTATTAAATGAAAAAAAAATATTTCCTTCAAAATGCTGAACCACCCCGGCCCTTACCATTTCGGCCTGAAATTGGTGTTTATTCAAATTATCACAATATTTGCCCCTACGCCCCTTTCAAAGGGATATGGGGGTCAGGATCCATCTAATGGCATGTATGGACATTCATTGTGGGGAAATGCTCCTATTAAAAAAAAAATATATTTTCCTCCAAAATGCTGAACCACCCCGGCCCTTACAATTTCGGCCCGAAAGTTGTGATAATTCAAATTTTTACAATATTTGCCCCTACACCCCTTTCAAAGGGATATAGGGGTCAGGATCCATCTAATGGCATGTATGTACATTATTGTGGGGAAACTAGCCCATTAAAAAAAATACATATTTTCCTCCAAAATGCTGAACCACCCCCGCCCTTACAATTTCGGCACGAAAGTTGTGATAATTCAAATGTTTACAATATTTGCCCCTACACTCCTTTCAAAGGGATATGGGGGTCAGGATCCATCTAATGGCATGTATGTAAATTCATTGTGGGGAAACTAGCCTATTCAAAAAATATAATTTTTTCCTCCAAAATGCTGAACCACCCCGGCCCTTACCATTTCGACCTGAAATTGGTGTTTATTCAAATTATCACAATATTTGCCCCTACGCCCCTTTCAAAGGGATATGGGGGTCAGGATCCATCTAATGGCATGTATGGACATTCATTGTGGGGAAACTAACCTATTAAAAAAAAAAAATATTTTCCTCCAAAATGCTGAACCACCCCGGCCCTTACAATTTCGGCCAAAAAGTTGTGATAATTCAAATGTTTACAATATTTGCCCCTACACTCCTTTCAAAGGGATATGGGGGTCAGGATCCATCTAATGGCATGTATGTACATTCATTGTGGGGAAACTAGCCTATTCAAAAAATATAATTTTTTCCTTCAAAATACTGAACCACCCCGGCCCTTACAATTTCGGCCCGAAAGTTGTGATAATTCAAATTTTTACAATATTTGCCACTACGCCCCTTTCAAAGGGATATGGGGGTCAGAATCCATTTAATTGCATGTAGGTACATTCATTGTGGGGAAACTAGCCTATTAAAAAATATATATATTTTCCTCTAAAATCCTGAACCACCCCGGCCCTTACCATTTCGGCCTGAAATTGGTGTTTATTAAAATTATCACAATATTTGCCCCTTCGCCCCTTTCAAAGAGATATGGGGGTCAAGATCCATCTAATGGCATGTATGTACATTCATTGTGGGGAAACTAGCCTATTCAAAAAAATTAATATTTTCCTCCAAAATGCTGAACCACCCCGGCCCTTACAATTTCGGCCCGAAAGTTGTGATAATTCAAATTTTTACAATATTTGCCACTACGCCCCTTTCAAAGGGATATGAGGGGCAGGATCCATCTAATGGCATGTATGTACATTCATTGTGGGGAAACTAGCCTATTCAAAAAAATATAATATTTTCCTCAAAATGCTGAACCACCCCGGCCCTTACCATTTCGGCCTGAAATTGGTGTTTATTCAAAATATCACAATATTTGCCCCTACGCCCCTTTCAAAGGGATATGGGGGTCAGGATCCATCTAATGGCATGTATTGACATTCATTGTGGGGAAACTAACCTATTAAATGAAAAAAAAATATTTCCTTCAAAATGCTGAACCACCCCGGCCCTTACCATTTCGGCCTGAAATTGGTGTTTATTCAAATTATCACAATATTTGCCCCTACGCCCCTTTCAAAGGGATATGGGGGTCAGGATCCATCTAATGGCATGTATGGACATTCATTGTGGGGAAATGCTCCTATTAAAAAAAAAAAATATTTTCCTCCAAAATGCTGAACCACCCCGGCCCTTACAATTTCGGCCCGAAAGTTGTGATAATTCAAATTTTTACAATATTTGCCCCTACACCCCTTTCAAAGGGATATAGGGGTCAGGATCCATCTAATGGCATGTATGTACATTATTGTGGGGAAACTAGCCCATTAAAAAAAATACATATTTTCCTCCAAAATGCTGAACCACCCCCGCCCTTACAATTTCGGCACGAAAGTTGTGATAATTCAAATGTTTACAATATTTGCCCCTACACTCCTTTCAAAGGGATATGGGGGTCAGGATCCATCTAATGGCATGTATGTACATTCATTGTGGGGAAACTAGCCTATTCAAAAAATATAATTTTTTCCTTCAAAATACTGAACCACCCCGGCCCTTACAATTTCGGCCCGAAAGTTGTGACAATTCAAATTTTTACAATATTTGCCACTACGCCCCTTTCAAAGGGATATGGGGGTCAGAATCCATTTAATTGCATGTAGGTACATTCATTGTGGGGAAACTAGCCTATTAAAAAAAATATATATTTTCCTCCAAAATCCTGAACCACCCCGGCCCTTACCATTTCGGCCTGAAATTGGTGTTTATTCAAAATATCACAATATTTGCCCCTACGCCCCTTTCAAAGGGATATGGGGGTCAGGATCCATCTAATGGCATGTATTGACATTCATTGTGGGGAAACTAACCTATTAAATGAAAAAAAAAAATTTCTTTCAAAATGCTGAACCACCCCGGCCCTTACAATTTCGGCCCGAAAGTTGTGATAATTCAAATTTTTACAATATTTACCACTACGCCCCTTTCAAAGGGATATGGGGGTCAGAATCCATTAAATTGCATGTAGGTACATTCATTGTGGGGAAACTAGCCTATTAAAAAAAAAAAATATTTTCCTCAAAAATGCTGAACCACCCCGGCCCTTACCATTTCGGCCTGAAATTGGTGTTTATTCAAAATATCACAATATTTGCCCCTACGCCCCTTTCAAAGGGATATGGGGGTCAGGATCCATCTAATGGCATGTATTGACATTCATTGTGGGGAAACTAACCTATTAAATGAAAAAAAAATATTTCCTTCAAAATGCTGAACCACCCCGGCCCTTACCATTTCGGCCTGAAATTGGTGTTTATTCAAATTATCACAATATTTGCCCCTACGCCCCTTTCAAAGGGATATGGGGGTCAGGATCCATCTAATGGCATGTATGGACATTCATTGTGGGGAAATGCTCCTATTAAAAAAAAAAAATATTTTCCTCCAAAATGCTGAACCACCCCGGCCCTTACAATTTCGGCCCGAAAGTTGTGATAATTCAAATTTTTACAATATTTGCCCCTACACCCCTTTCAAAGGGATATAGGGGTCAGGATCCATCTAATGGCATGTATGTACATTATTGTGGGGAAACTAGCCCATTAAAAAAAATACATATTTTCCTCCAAAATGCTGAACCACCCCCGCCCTTACAATTTCGGCACGAAAGTTGTGATAATTCAAATGTTTACAATATTTGCCCCTACACTCCTTTCAAAGGGATATGGGGGTCAGGATCCATCTAATGGCATGTATGTACATTCATTGTGGGGAAACTAGCCTATTCAAAAAATATAATTTTTTCCTCCAAAATGCTGAACCACCCCGGCCCTTACCATTTCGACCTGAAATTGGTGTTTATTCAAATTATCACAATATTTGCCCCTACGCCCCTTTCAAAGGGATATGGGGGTCAGGATCCATCTAATGGCATGTATGGACATTCATTGTGGGGAAACTAACCTATTAAAAAAAAAATATATTTTCCTCCAAAATGCTGAACCACCCCGGCCCTTACAATTTCGGCCAAAAAGTTGTGATAATTCAAATGTTTACAATATTTGCCCCTACACTCCTTTCAAAGGGATATGGGGGTCAGGATCCATCTAATGGCATGTATGTACATTCATTGTGGGGAAACTAGCCTATTCAAAAAATATAATTTTTTCCTCCAAAATGCTGAACCACCCCGGCCCTTACCATTTCGACCTGAAATTGGTGTTTATTCAAATTATCACAATATTTGCCCCTACGCCCCTTTCAAAGGGATATGGGGGTCAGGATCCATCTAATGGCATGTATGGACATTCATTGTGGGGAAACTAACCTATTAAAAAAAAAATATATTTTCCTCCAAAATGCTGAACCACCCCGGCCCTTACAATTTCGGCCAAAAAGTTGTGATAATTCAAATGTTTACAATATTTGCCCCTACACTCCTTTCAAAGGGATATGGGGGTCAGGATCCATCTAATGGCATGTATGTACATTCATTGTGGGGAAACTAGCCTATTCAAAAAATATAATTTTTTCCTTCAAAATACTGAACCACCCCGGCCCTTACAATTTCGGCCCGAAAGTTGTGATAATTCAAATTTTTACAATATTTGCCACTACGCCCCTTTCAAAGGGATATGGGGGTCAGAATCCATTTAATTGCATGTAGGTACATTCATTGTGGGGAAACTAGCCTATTAAAAAATATATATATTTTCCTCTAAAATCCTGAACCACCCCGGCCCTTACCATTTCGGCCTGAAATTGGTGTTTATTAAAATTATCACAATATTTGCCCCTTCGCCCCTTTCAAAGAGATATGGGGGTCAAGATCCATCTAATGGCATGTATGTACATTCATTGTGGGGAAACTAGCCTATTCAAAAAAATTAATATTTTCCTCCAAAATGCTGAACCACCCCGGCCCTTACAATTTCGGCCCGAAAGTTGTGATAATTCAAATTTTTACAATATTTGCCACTTCGCCCCTTTCAAAGGGATATGAGGGGCAGGATCCATCTAATGGCATGTATGTACATTCATTGTGGGGAAACTAGCCTATTCAAAAAAATATAATATTTTCCTCAAAAATGCTGAACCACCCCGGCCCTTACCATTTCGGCCTGAAATTGGTGTTTATTCAAAATATCACAATATTTGCCCCTACGCCCCTTTCAAAGGGATATGGGGGTCAGGATCCATCTAATGGCATGTATTGACATTCATTGTGGGGAAACTAACCTATTAAATGAAAAAAAAATATTTCCTTCAAAATGCTGAACCACCCCGGCCCTTACCATTTCGGCCTGAAATTGGTGTTTATTCAAATTATCACAATATTTGCCCCTACGCCCCTTTCAAAGGGATATGGGGGTCAGGATCCATCTAATGGCATGTATGGACATTCATTGTGGGGAAATGCTCCTATTAAAAAAAAAAAATATTTTCCTCCAAAATGCTGAACCACCCCGGCCCTTACAATTTCGGCCCGAAAGTTGTGATAATTCAAATTTTTACAATATTTGCCCCTACACCCCTTTCAAAGGGATATAGGGGTCAGGATCCATCTAATGGCATGTATGTACATTATTGTGGGGAAACTAGCCCATTAAAAAAAATACATATTTTCCTCCAAAATGCTGAACCACCCCCGCCCTTACAATTTCGGCACGAAAGTTGTGATAATTCAAATGTTTACAATATTTGCCCCTACACTCCTTTCAAAGGGATATGGGGGTCAGGATCCATCTAATGGCATGTATGTACATTCATTGTGGGGAAACTAGCCTATTCAAAAAATATAATTTTTTCCTTCAAAATACTGAACCACCCCGGCCCTTACAATTTCGGCCCGAAAGTTGTGACAATTCAAATTTTTACAATATTTGCCACTACGCCCCTTTCAAAGGGATATGGGGGTCAGAATCCATTTAATTGCATGTAGGTACATTCATTGTGGGGAAACTAGCCTATTAAAAAAAATATATATTTTCCTCCAAAATCCTGAACCACCCCGGCCCTTACCATTTCGGCCTGAAATTGGTGTTTATTCAAAATATCACAATATTTGCCCCTACGCCCCTTTCAAAGGGATATGGGGGTCAGGATCCATCTAATGGCATGTATTGACATTCATTGTGGGGAAACTAACCTATTAAATGAAAAAAAAAAATTTCTTTCAAAATGCTGAACCACCCCGGCCCTTACAATTTCGGCCCGAAAGTTGTGATAATTCAAATTTTTACAATATTTACCACTACGCCCCTTTCAAAGGGATATGGGGGTCAGAATCCATTAAATTGCATGTAGGTACATTCATTGTGGGGAAACTAGCCTATTAAAAAAAAAAAATATTTTCCTCCAAAATGCTGAACCACCCCGGCCCTTACAATTTCGGCCCGAAAGTTGTGATAATTCAAATTTTTACAATATTTGCCCCTACACCCCTTTCAAAGGGATATAGGGGTCAGGATCCATCTAATGGCATGTATGTACATTATTGTGGGGAAACTAGCCCATTAAAAAAAATACATATTTTCCTCCAAAATGCTGAACCACCCCCGCCCTTACAATTTCGGCACGAAAGTTGTGATAATTCAAATGTTTACAATATTTGCCCCTACACTCCTTTCAAAGGGATATGGGGGTCAGGATCCATCTAATGGCATGTATGTACATTCATTGTGGGGAAACTAGCCTATTCAAAAAATATAATTTTTTCCTTCAAAATACTGAACCACCCCGGCCCTTACAATTTCGGCCCGAAAGTTGTGACAATTCAAATTTTTACAATATTTGCCACTACGCCCCTTTCAAAGGGATATGGGGGTCAGAATCCATTTAATTGCATGTAGGTACATTCATTGTGGGGAAACTAGCCTATTAAAAAAAATATATATTTTCCTCCAAAATCCTGAACCACCCCGGCCCTTACCATTTCGGCCTGAAATTGGTGTTTATTCAAAATATCACAATATTTGCCCCTACGCCCCTTTCAAAGGGATATGGGGGTCAGGATCCATCTAATGGCATGTATTGACATTCATTGTGGGGAAACTAACCTATTAAATGAAAAAAAAAAATTTCTTTCAAAATGCTGAACCACCCCGGCCCTTACAATTTCGGCCCGAAAGTTGTGATAATTCAAATTTTTACAATATTTACCACTACGCCCCTTTCAAAGGGATATGGGGGTCAGAATCCATAAATTGCATGTAGGTACATTCATTGTGGGGAAACTAGCCTATTAAAAAAAAAAAATATTTTCCTCCAAAATCCTGAACCACCCCGGCCGGCCCTTACCATTTCGGCCTGAAAGTGGTGTTTATTCAAATTATTACAATATTTGCCCCTACGCCCCTTTCAAAGGGATATGGGGGTCAGGATCCATCTAATGGCATGTATGTACATTATTGTGGGGAAACTAGCCCATTAAAAAAAAATAATATTTTCCTCCAAAATGCTGAACCACCCCGGCCCTTACAATTTCGGCCCGAAAGTTGTGATAATTCAAATGTTTACAATATTTGCCCCTACACTCCTTTCAAAGGGATATGGGGGTCAGGATCCATCTAATGGCATGTATGTACATTCATTGTGGGGAAACTAGCCTATTCAAAAAATATAATTTTTTCCTTCAAAATACTGAACCACCCCGGCCCTTACAATTTCGGCCCGAAAGTTGTGATAATTCAAATTTTTACAATATTTGCCACTCACCCCTTTCAAAGGGATATGAGGGGCAGGATCCATCTAATGGCATGTATGGAAATTCATTGTGGGGAAACGCTCCTATTAAAAAAATATATATTTTCCTCCAAAATGCTGAACCACCCCGGCCCTTACAATTTCGGCCCGAAAGTTGTGATAATTCAAATTTTTACAATATTTGCCCCTACACCCCTTTCAAAGGGATATAGGGGTCAGGATCCATCTAATGGCATGTATGTACATTATTGTGGGGAAACTAGCCCATTAAAAAAAATATATATTTTCCTCCAAAATGCTGAACCACCCCGGCCCTTACAATTTCGGCACGAAAGTTGTGATAATTCAAATGTTTACAATATTTGCCCCTACACTCCTTTCAAAGGGATATGGGGGTCAGGATCCATCTAATGGCATGTATGTACATTCATTGTGGGGAAACTAGCCTATTCAAAAAATATATTTTTTTCCTTCAAAATACTGAACCACCCCGGCCCTTACAATTTCGGCCCGAAAGTTGTGACAATTCAAATTTTTACAATATTTGCCACTACGCCCCTTTCAAAGGGATATGGGGGTCAGAATCCATTTAATTGCATGTAGGTACATTCATTGTGGGGAAACTAGCCTATTAAAAAAAATATATATTTTCCTCCAAAATCCTGAACCACCCCGGCCCTTACCATTTCGACCTGAAATTGGTGTTTATTCAAAATATCACAATATTTGCCCCTACGCCCCTTTCAAAGGGATATGGGGGTCAGGATCCATCTAATGGCATGTATGTACATTATTGTGGGGAAACTAGCCCATTAAAAAAAATATATATTTTCCTCCAAAATGCTGAACCACCCCGGCCCTTACAATTTCGGCACGAAAGTTGTGATAATTCAAATGTTTACAATATTTGCCCCTACACTCCTTTCAAAGGGATATGGGGGTCAGGATCCATTCGGCCTGAAATTGGTGTTTATTCAAATTATCACAATATTTGCCCCTACGCCCCTTTCAAAGGGATATGGGGGTCAGGATCCATCTAATGGCATGTATAGACATTCATTGTGGGGAAACTAACCTATTCAAAAAAAAAAAAAAATTCTTCCAAAATGCTGAACCATCCCGGCCCTTACAATTTCGGCACGAAAGTTGTGATAATTCAAATGTTTACAATATTTGCCCCTACACTCCTTTCAAAGGGATATGGGGGTCAGGATCCATCTAATGGCATGTATGTACATTCATTGTGGGGAAACTAGCCTATTCAAAAAATATAATCTTTTCCTTCAAAATGCTGAACCACCCCGGCCCTTACAATTTCGGCCCGAAAGTTGTGATAATTCAAATTTTTACAATATTTGCCACTACGCCCCTTTCAAAGGGATATGGGGGTCAGAATCCATTTAATTGCATGTAGGTACATTCATTGTGGGGAAACTAGCCTATTAAAAAATATATATTTCCTCCAAAATCCTGAACCACCCCGGCCCTTACCATTTCGGCCTGAAATTGGTGTTTATTAAAATTATCACAATATTTGCCCCTACGCCCCTTTCAAAGGGATATGGGGGTCAGGATCCATCTAATGGCATGTATGGACATTCATTGTGGGGAAACGCTCCTATTAAAAAAAAAATATATTTTCCTCCAAAATGCTGAACCACCCCGGCCCTTACAATTTCGGCCCGAAAGTTGTGATAATTCAAATTTTTACAATATTTGCCCCTACACCCCTTTCAAAGGGATATAGGGGTCAGGATCCATCTAATGGCATGTATGTACATTATTGTGGGGAAACTAGCCCATTAAAAAAAATATATATTTTCCTCCAAAATGCTGAACCACCCCGGCCCTTACAATTTCGGCACGAAAGTTGTGATAATTCAAATGTTTACAATATTTGCCCCTACACTCCTTTCAAAGGGATATGGGGGTCAGGATCCATCTAATGGCATGTATGTACATTCATTGTGGGGAAACTAGCCTATTCAAAAAATATATTTTTTTCCTTCAAAATACTGAACCACCCCGGCCCTTACAATTTCGGCCCGAAAGTTGTGACAATTCAAATTTTTACAATATTTGCCACTACGCCCCTTTCAAAGGGATATGGGGGTCAGAATCCATTTAATTGCATGTAGGTACATTCATTGTGGGGAAACTAGCCTATTAAAAAAAATATATATTTTCCTCCAAAATCCTGAACCACCCCGGCCCTTACCATTTCGACCTGAAATTGGTGTTTATTCAAAATATCACAATATTTGCCCCTACGCCCCTTTCAAAGGGATATGGGGGTCAGGATCCATCTAATGGCATGTATGTACATTATTGTGGGGAAACTAGCCCATTAAAAAAAATATATATTTTCCTCCAAAATGCTGAACCACCCCGGCCCTTACAATTTCGGCACGAAAGTTGTGATAATTCAAATGTTTACAATATTTGCCCCTACACTCCTTTCAAAGGGATATGGGGGTCAGGATCCATTCGGCCTGAAATTGGTGTTTATTCAAATTATCACAATATTTGCCCCTACGCCCCTTTCAAAGGGATATGGGGGTCAGGATCCATCTAATGGCATGTATAGACATTCATTGTGGGGAAACTAACCTATTCAAAAAAAAAAAAAAATTCTTCCAAAATGCTGAACCATCCCGGCCCTTACAATTTCGGCACGAAAGTTGTGATAATTCAAATGTTTACAATATTTGCCCCTACACTCCTTTCAAAGGGATATGGGGGTCAGGATCCATCTAATGGCATGTATGTACATTCATTGTGGGGAAACTAGCCTATTCAAAAAATATAATCTTTTCCTTCAAAATGCTGAACCACCCCGGCCCTTACAATTTCGGCCCGAAAGTTGTGATAATTCAAATTTTTACAATATTTGCCACTACGCCCCTTTCAAAGGGATATGGGGGTCAGAATCCATTTAATTGCATGTAGGTACATTCATTGTGGGGAAACTAGCCTATTAAAAAATATATATTTCCTCCAAAATCCTGAACCACCCCGGCCCTTACCATTTCGGCCTGAAATTGGTGTTTATTAAAATTATCACAATATTTGCCCCTACGCCCCTTTCAAAGGGATATGGGGGTCAGGATCCATCTAATGGCATGTATGGACATTCATTGTGGGGAAACGCTCCTATTAAAAAAAAAATATATTTTCCTCCAAAATGCTGAACCACCCCGGCCCTTACAATTTCGGCCCGAAAGTTGTGATAATTCAAATGTTTACAATATTTGCCCCTACACTCCTTTCAAAGGGATATGGGGGTCAGGATCCATCTAATGGCATGTATGTACATTCATTGTGGGGAAACTAGCCTATTCAAAAAATATAATTTTTCCTCCAAAATGCTGAACCACCCCGGCCCTTACCATTTCGACCTGAAATTGGTGTTTATTCAAATTATCACAATATTTGCCCCTACGCCCCTTTCAAAGGGATATGGGGGTCAGGATCCATCTAATGGCATGTATGGACATTCATTGTGGGGAAACTAACCTATTAAAAAAAATAATATTTTCCTCCAAAATGCTGAACCACCCCGGCCCTTACAATTTCGGCCCGAAAGTTGTGATAATTCAAATGTTTACAATATTTGCCCCTACACTCCTTTCAAAGGGATATGGGGGTCAGGATCCATCTAATGGCATGTATGTACATTCATTGTGGGGAAACTAGCCTATTCAAAAAATATAATTTTTTCCTTCAAAATACTGAACCACCCCGGCCCTTACAATTTCGGCCCGAAAGTTGTGATAATTCAAATTTTTACAATATTTGCCACTCACCCCTTTCAAAGGGATATGAGGGGCAGGATCCATCTAATGGCATGTATGGAAATTCATTGTGGGGAAACGCTCCTATTAAAAAAAAAATATATTTTCCTCCAAAATGCTGAACCACCCCGGCCCTTACAATTTCGGCCCGAAAGTTGTGATAATTCAAATTTTTACAATATTTGCCCCTACACCCCTTTCAAAGGGATATAGGGGTCAGGATCCATCTAATGGCATGTATGTACATTATTGTGGGGAAACTAGCCCATTAAAAAAAATATATATTTTCCTCCAAAATGCTGAACCACCCCGGCCCTTACAATTTCGGCACGAAAGTTGTGATAATTCAAATGTTTACAATATTTGCCCCTACACTCCTTTCAAAGGGATATGGGGGTCAGGATCCATCTAATGGCATGTATGTACATTCATTGTGGGGAAACTAGCCTATTCAAAAAATATATTTTTTTCCTTCAAAATACTGAACCACCCCGGCCCTTACAATTTCGGCCCGAAAGTTGTGACAATTCAAATTTTTACAATATTTGCCACTACGCCCCTTTCAAAGGGATATGGGGGTCAGAATCCATTTAATTGCATGTAGGTACATTCATTGTGGGGAAACTAGCCTATTAAAAAAAATATATATTTTCCTCCAAAATCCTGAACCACCCCGGCCCTTACCATTTCGACCTGAAATTGGTGTTTATTCAAAATATCACAATATTTGCCCCTACGCCCCTTTCAAAGGGATATGGGGGTCAGGATCCATCTAATGGCATGTATGTACATTATTGTGGGGAAACTAGCCCATTAAAAAAAATATATATTTTCCTCCAAAATGCTGAACCACCCCGGCCCTTACAATTTCGGCACGAAAGTTGTGATAATTCAAATGTTTACAATATTTGCCCCTACACTCCTTTCAAAGGGATATGGGGGTCAGGATCCATTCGGCCTGAAATTGGTGTTTATTCAAATTATCACAATATTTGCCCCTACGCCCCTTTCAAAGGGATATGGGGGTCAGGATCCATCTAATGGCATGTATAGACATTCATTGTGGGGAAACTAACCTATTCAAAAAAAAAAAAAAATTCTTCCAAAATGCTGAACCATCCCGGCCCTTACAATTTCGGCACGAAAGTTGTGATAATTCAAATGTTTACAATATTTGCCCCTACACTCCTTTCAAAGGGATATGGGGGTCAGGATCCATCTAATGGCATGTATGTACATTCATTGTGGGGAAACTAGCCTATTCAAAAAATATAATCTTTTCCTTCAAAATGCTGAACCACCCCGGCCCTTACAATTTCGGCCCGAAAGTTGTGATAATTCAAATTTTTACAATATTTGCCACTACGCCCCTTTCAAAGGGATATGGGGGTCAGAATCCATTTAATTGCATGTAGGTACATTCATTGTGGGGAAACTAGCCTATTAAAAAATATATATTTCCTCCAAAATCCTGAACCACCCCGGCCCTTACCATTTCGGCCTGAAATTGGTGTTTATTAAAATTATCACAATATTTGCCCCTACGCCCCTTTCAAAGGGATATGGGGGTCAGGATCCATCTAATGGCATGTATGGACATTCATTGTGGGGAAACGCTCCTATTAAAAAAAAAATATATTTTCCTCCAAAATGCTGAACCACCCCGGCCCTTACAATTTCGGCCCGAAAGTTGTGATAATTCAAATTTTTACAATATTTGCCCCTACACCCCTTTCAAAGGGATATAGGGGTCAGGATCCATCTAATGGCATGTATGTACATTATTGTGGGGAAACTAGCCCATTAAAAAAAATACATATTTTCCTCCAAAATGCTGAACCACCCCCGCCCTTACAATTTCGGCACGAAAGTTGTGATAATTCAAATGTTTACAATATTTGCCCCTACACTCCTTTCAAAGGGATATGGGGGTCAGGATCCATCTAATGGCATGTATGTACATTCATTGTGGGGAAACTAGCCTATTCAAAAAATATAATTTTTTCCTCCAAAATGCTGAACCACCCCGGCCCTTACCATTTCGACCTGAAATTGGTGTTTATTCAAATTATCACAATATTTGCCCCTACGCCCCTTTCAAAGGGATATGGGGGTCAGGATCCATCTAATGGCATGTATGGACATTCATTGTGGGGAAACTAACCTATTAAAAAAAAAATATATTTTCCTCCAAAATGCTGAACCACCCCGGCCCTTACAATTTCGGCCAAAAAGTTGTGATAATTCAAATGTTTACAATATTTGCCCCTACACCCTTTCAAAGGGATATGGGGGTCAGGATCCATCTAATGGCATGTATGTACATTCATTGTGGGGAAACTAGCCTATTCAAAAAATATAATTTTTTCCTTCAAAATACTGAACCACCCCGGCCCTTACAATTTCGGCCCGAAAGTTGTGATAATTCAAATTTTTACAATATTTGCCACTACGCCCCTTTCAAAGGGATATGGGGGTCAGAATCCATTTAATTGCATGTAGGTACATTCATTGTGGGGAAACTAGCCTATTAAAAAAAATATATATTTTCCTCCAAAATCCTGAACCACCCCGGCCCTTACCATTTCGGCCTGAAATTGGTGTTTATTAAAATTATCACAATATTTGCCCCTTCGCCCCTTTCAAAGAGATATGGGGGTCAAGATCCATCTAATGGCATGTATGTACATTCATTGTGGGGAAACTAGCCTATTCAAAAAAATTAATATTTTCCTCCAAAATGCTGAACCACCCCGGCCCTTACAATTTCGGCCCGAAAGTTGTGATAATTCAAATTTTTACAATATTTGCCACTACGCCCCTTTCAAAGGGATATGAGGGGCAGGATCCATCTAATGGCATGTATGTACATTCATTGTGGGGAAACTAGCCTATTCAAAAAAATATAATATTTTCCTCAAAAATGCTGAACCACCCCGGCCCTTACCATTTCGGCCTGAAATTGGTGTTTATTCAAAATATCACAATATTTGCCCCTACGCCCCTTTCAAAGGGATATGGGGGTCAGGATCCATCTAATGGCATGTATTGACATTCATTGTGGGGAAACTAACCTATTAAATAAAAAAAAAAATATTTCCTTCAAAATGCTGAACCACCCCGGCCCTTACCATTTCGGCCTGAAATTGGTGTTTATTCAAATTATCACAATATTTGCCCCTACGCCCCTTTCAAAGGGATATGGGGGTCAGGATCCATCTAATGGCATGTATGGACATTCATTGTGGGGAAATGCTCCTATTAAAAAAAAAAAATATTTTCCTCCAAAATGCTGAACCACCCCGGCCCTTACAATTTCGGCCCGAAAGTTGTGATAATTCAAATTTTTACAATATTTGCCCCTACACCCCTTTCAAAGGGATATAGGGGTCAGGATCCATCTAATGGCATGTATGTACATTATTGTGGGGAAACTAGCCCATTAAAAAAAATACATATTTTCCTCCAAAATGCTGAACCACCCCCGCCCTTACAATTTCGGCACGAAAGTTGTGATAATTCAAATGTTTACAATATTTGCCCCTACACTCCTTTCAAAGGGATATGGGGGTCAGGATCCATCTAATGGCATGTATGTACATTCATTGTGGGGAAACTAGCCTATTCAAAAAATATAATTTTTTCCTTCAAAATACTGAACCACCCCGGCCCTTACAATTTCGGCCCGAAAGTTGTGACAATTCAAATTTTTACAATATTTGCCACTACGCCCCTTTCAAAGGGATATGGGGGTCAGAATCCATTTAATTGCATGTAGGTACATTCATTGTGGGGAAACTAGCCTATTAAAAAAAATATATATTTTCCTCCAAAATCCTGAACCACCCCGGCCCTTACCATTTCGGCCTGAAATTGGTGTTTATTCAAAATATCACAATATTTGCCCCTACGCCCCTTTCAAAGGGATATGGGGGTCAGGATCCATCTAATGGCATGTATTGACATTCATTGTGGGGAAACTAACCTATTAAAAAAAAAAAAAATTTCTTTCAAAATGCTGAACCACCCCGGCCCTTACAATTTCGGCCCGAAAGTTGTGATAATTCAAATTTTTACAATATTTACCACTATGCCCCTTTCAAAGGGATATGGGGGTCAGAATCCATTAAATTGCATGTAGGTACATTCATTGTGGGGAAACTAGCCTATTAAAAAAAAAAAATATTTTCCTCCAAAATCCTGAACCACCCCCCGGCCCTTACCATTTCGGCCTGAAAGTGGTGTTTATTCAAATTATTACAATATTTGCCCCTACGCCCCTTTCAAAGGGATATGGGGGTCAGGATCCATCTAATGGCATGTATGGACATTCATTGTTGGGAAACGCTCCTATTAAAAAAAATATATATTTTCCTCCAAAATGCTGAACCACCCCGGCCCTTACAATTTCGGCCCGAAAGTTGTGATAATTCAAATGTTTACAATATTTGCCCCTACACTCCTTTCAAAGGGATATGGGGGTCAGGATCCATCTAATGGCATGTATGTACATTCATTGTGGGGAAACTAGCCTATTCAAAAAAATTAATATTTTCCTCCAAAATGCTGAACCACCCCGGCCCTTACCATTTCGACCTGAAATTGGTGTTTATTCAAATTATCACAATATTTGCCCCTACGCCCCTTTCAAAGGGATATGGGGGTCAGGATCCATCTAATGGCATGTATGGACATTCATTGTGGGGAAACTAACCTATTAAAAAAAATAATATTTTCCTCCAAAATGCTGAACCACCCCGGCCCTTACAATTTCGGCCCGAAAGTTGTGATAATTCAAATGTTTACAATATTTGCCCCTACACTCCTTTCAAAGGGATATGGGGGTCAGGATCCATCTAATGGCATGTATGTACATTCATTGTGGGGAAACTAGCCTATTCAAAAAATATAATTTTTTCCTTCAAAATACTGAACCACCCCGGCCCTTACAATTTCGGCCCGAAAGTTGTGATAATTCAAATTTTTACAATATTTGCCACTACCCCTTTCAAAGGGATATGGGGGCAGGATCCATCTAATGGCATGTATGGAATTCATTGTGGGGAAACGCTCCTATTAAAAAAAAAAAATATTTTCCTCCAAAATGCTGAACCACCCCGGCCCTTACAATTTCGGCCCGAAAGTTGTGATAATTCAAATTTTTACAATATTTGCCCCTACACCCCTTTCAAAGGGATATAGGGGTCAGGATCCATCTAATGGCATGTATGTACATTATTGTGGGGAAACTAGCCCATTAAAAAAAATATATATTTTCCTCCAAAATGCTGAACCACCCCGGCCCTTACAATTTCGGCACGAAAGTTGTGATAATTCAAATGTTTACAATATTTGCCCCTACACTCCTTTCAAAGGGATATGGGGGTCAGGATCCATCTAATGGCATGTATGTACATTCATTGTGGGGAAACTAGCCTATTCAAAAAATATATTTTTTTCCTTCAAAATACTGAACCACCCCGGCCCTTACAATTTCGGCCCGAAAGTTGTGACAATTCAAATTTTTACAATATTTGCCACTACGCCCCTTTCAAAGGGATATGGGGGTCAGAATCCATTTAATTGCATGTAGGTACATTCATTGTGGGGAAACTAGCCTATTAAAAAAAATATATATTTTCCTCCAAAATCCTGAACCACCCCGGCCCTTACCATTTCGACCTGAAATTGGTGTTTATTCAAAATATCACAATATTTGCCCCTACGCCCCTTTCAAAGGGATATGGGGGTCAGGATCCATCTAATGGCATGTATGTACATTATTGTGGGGAAACTAGCCCATTAAAAAAATATATATTTTCCTCCAAAATGCTGAACCACCCCGGCCCTTACAATTTCGGCACGAAAGTTGTGATAATTCAAATGTTTACAATATTTGCCCCTACACTCCTTTCAAAGGGATATGGGGGTCAGGATCCATTCGGCCTGAAATTGGTGTTTATTCAAATTATCACAATATTTGCCCCTACGCCCCTTTCAAAGGGATATGGGGGTCAGGATCCATCTAATGGCATGTATAGACATTCATTGTGGGGAAACTAACCTATTAAAAAAAAAAAAAAATTCTTCCAAAATGCTGAACCATCCCGGCCCTTACAATTTCGGCACGAAAGTTGTGATAATTCAAATGTTTACAATATTTGCCCCTACACTCCTTTCAAAGGGATATGGGGGTCAGGATCCATCTAATGGCATGTATGTACATTCATTGTGGGGAAACTAGCCTATTCAAAAAATATAATATTTTCCTTCAAAATGCTGAACCACCCCGGCCCTTACAATTTCGGCCCGAAAGTTGTGATAATTCAAATTTTTACAATATTTGCCACTACGCCCCTTTCAAAGGGATATGGGGGTCAGAATCCATTTAATGCATGTAGGTACATTCATTGTGGGGAAACTAGCCTATTAAAAAAATATATATTTTCCTCCAAAATCCTGAACCACCCCGGCCCTTACCATTTCGGCCTGAAATTGGTGTTTATTAAAATTATCACAATATTTGCCCCTACGCCCCTTTCAAAGGGATGTGGGGGTCAAGATCCATCTAATGGCATGTATGTACATTCATTGTGGGGAAACTAGCCTATTCAAAAAAATTAATATTTTCCTCCAAAATGCTGAACCACCCCGGCCCTTACAATTTCGGCCCGAAAGTTGTGATAATTCAAATTTTTACAATATTTGCCACTACGCCCCTTTCAAAGGGATATGAGGGGAAGGATCCATCTAATGGCATGTATGTACATTCATTGTGGGGAAACTAGCCTATTCAAAAAAATATAATATTTTCCTCAAAAATGCTGAACCACCCCGGCCCTTACCATTTCGGCCTGAAATTGGTGTTTATTCAAAATATCACAATATTTGCCCCTACGCCCCTTTCAAAGGGATATGGGGGTCAGGATCCATCTAATGGCATGTATTGACATTCATTGTGGGGAAACTAACCTATTAAATGAAAAAAAAATATTTCCTTCAAAATGCTGAACCACCCCGGCCCTTACAATTTCGGCCCGAAAGTTGTGATAATTCAAATTTTTACAATATTTACCACTACGCCCCTTTCAAAGGGATATGGGGGTCAGAATCCATTAAATGCATGTAGGTACATTCATTGTGGGGAAACTAGCCTATTAAAAAAGATATATATTTTCCTCCAAAATCCTGAACCACCCCGGCCCTTACCATTTCGGCCTGAAATTGGTGTTTATTCAAATTATCACAATATTTGCCCCTACGCCCCTTTCAAAGGGATATGGGGGTCAGGATCCATCTAATGGCATGTATGGACATTCATTGTGGGGAAACGCTCCTATTAAAAAAAAAAAATATTTTCCTCCAAAATGCTGAACCACCCCGGCCCTTACAATTTCGGCCCGAAAGTTGTGATAATTCAAATTTTTACAATATTTGCCCCTACACCCCTTTCAAAGGGATATGGGGGTCAGGATCCATCTAATGGCATGTATGTACATTCATTGTTGGGAAACTAGCCATTAAAAAAAATATATATTTTCCTCCAAAATGCTGAACCACCCCGGCCCTTACAATTTCGGCACGAAAGTTGTGATAATTCAAATTTTACAATATTTGCCCCTACACTCCCTTTCAAAGGGATATGGGGGTCAGGATCCATCTAATGGCATGTATGTACATTCATTGTGGGGAAACTAGCCTATTCAAAAAAATAAATATTTTCCTCCAAATGCTGAACCACCCCGGCCCTTACCATTTCGACCTGAAATTGGTGTTTATTCAAATATCACAATATTTGCCCCTACGCCCCTTTCAAAGGGATATGGGGGTCAGGATCCATCTAATGGCATGTATGTACATTCATTGTGGGGGAAACTAGCCTATTCAAAAAAATATAATATTTTCCTCAAAATGCTGAACCACCCCGGCCCTTACAATTTCGGCCTGAAAATTGGTGTTTATTCAAAATATCACAATATTTGCCCCTACGCCCCTTTCAAAGGGATATGGGGGTCAGGATCCATCTAATGGCATGTATGGACATTCATTGTGGGGAAACGCCTATTAAAAAAAAAAATATTTTCCTCCAAAATGCTGAACCACCCCGGCCTTACAATTTCGGCCGAAAGTTGTGATAATTCAAATTTTTACAATATTTGCCCCTACACCCCTTTCAAAGGGATATGGGGGTCAGGATCCATCTAATGGCATGTATGACATTCATTGTGGGGAAACTAGCCATTCAAAAAAATATATATTTTCCTCCAAAATGCTGAACCACCCCGGCCCTTACAATTTCGGCACGAAAGTTGTGATAATTCAAATGTTTACAATATTTGCCCCTACACTCCTTTCAAAGGGATGGGGGTCAGGATCCATCTAATGGCATGTATGTACATTCATTGTGGGGAAACTAGCCCATTAAAAAAAATATTTATTTTCCTCCAAAATGCTGAACCACCCCGGCCCTTACAATTTCGGCCTGAAATTGTGTTTATTCAAATTATCACAATATTTGCCCCTTCGCCCCTTTCAAAGGGATATGGGGGTCAAGATCCATCTAATGGCATGTATGTACATTCATTGTGGGGAAACTAGCCTATTCAAAAAAATTAATATTTTCCTCAAAATGCTGAACCACCCCGGCCCTTACAATTTCGGCCCGAAAGTTGTGATAATTCAAATTTTTACAATATTTGCCACTACGCCCCTTTCAAAGGGATATGGGGGTCAGGATCCATCTAATTGCATGTAGGTACATTCATTGTGGGGAAACTAGCCTATTAAAAAATATATAATTTTCCTCCAAAATCCTGAACCACCCCGGCCCTTACCATTTCGGCCTGAAAATTGGTGTTTATTAAAATTATCACAATATTTGCCCCTACGCCCCTTTCAAAGGGATATGGGGGTCAGGATCCATCTAATGGCATGTATGGACATTCATTGTGGGGAAACGCTCCTATTAAAAAAATATATATTTTCCTCCAAAATGCTGAACCACCCCGGCCCTTACAATTTCGGCCCGAAAGTTGTGATAATTCAAATGTTTACAATATTTGCCCCTACACTCCTTTCAAAGGGATATGGGGGTCAGGATCCATCTAATGGCATGTATGTACATTCATTGTGGGGAAACTAGCCTATTCAAAAAAATTAATATTTTCCTCCAAAATGCTGAACCACCCCGGCCTTACCATTTCGACCTGAAAGTTGTGTAATTCAAATTATTACAATATTTGCCCCTACGCCCTTTCAAAGGGATATGGGGGTCAGGATCCATCTAATGGCATGTATGACATTCATTGTGGGGAAACTAGCCTATTCAAAAAATAAATTTTTTCCTTCAAAATGCTGAACCACCCCGGCCCTTACAATTTCGGCCGAAAGTTGTGATAATTCAAATTTTTACAATATTTGCCACTACGCCCCTTTCAAAGGGATATGGGGGCAGGATCCATCTAATGGCATGTATGGAATTCATTGTGGGGAAACGCTCCTATTAAAAAAAAAAAATATTTTCCTCCAAAATGCTGAACCACCCCGGCCCTTACAATTTCGGCCCCAAAGTTGTGATAATTCAAATTTTTACAATATTTGCCCCTACACCCCTTTCAAAGGGATATGGGGGTCAGGATCCATCTAATGGCATGTATGTACATTCATTGTGGGGAAACTAGCCTATTCAAAAAAATTAATATTTCCTCCAAAATGCTGAACCACCCCGGCCCTTACAATTTCGGCCCGAAAGTTGTGATAATTCAAATTTTTACAATATTTGCCACTACGCCCCTTTCAAAGGGATATGGGGGCAGGATCCATCTAATGGCATGTATGTACATTCATTGTGGGGAAACTAGCCTATTCAAAAAAAATATAATATTTTCCTCCAAAATGCTGAACCACCCCGGCCCTTACCATTTCGGCCTGAAATTGTGTTTATTCAAAATATCACAATATTTGCCCCTACGCCCCTTTCAAAGGGATATGGGGGTCAGGATCCATCTAATGGCATGTATGACATTCATTGTGGGGAAACTAGCCTATTAAAAAAAAAAAATTTTCCTCAAAATGCTGAACCACCCCGGCCCTTACAATTTCGGCCGAAAGTTGTGATAATTCAAATTTTACAATATTTGCCACTACGCCCCTTTCAAAGGGATATGGGGGTCAGAATCCATTAATTGCATGTAGGTACATTCATTGGGGAAACTAGCCTATTAAAAAAATATTAATATTTCCTCCAAAATCCTGAACCACCCCGGCCCTTACATTTCGGCCTGAAATTGGTGTTTATTCAAATTATCACAATATTTGCCCCTACGCCCCTTTCAAAGGGATATGGGGGTCAGGATCCATCTAATGGCATGTATGGACATTCATTGTGGGGAAACGCCTATTAAAAAAAAAAAATATTTTCCTCCAAAATGCTGAACCACCCCGGCCCTTACAATTTCGGCCCGAAAGTTGTGATAATTCAAATTTTTACAATATTTGCCCCTACACCCTTTCAAAGGGATATGGGGGTCAGGATCCATCTAATGGCATGTATGTACATTATTGTGGGGAAACTAGCCTATTAAAAAAAATATATATTTTCCTCCAAAATGCTGAACCACCCCGGCCCTTACAATTTCGGCACGAAAGTTGTGATAATTCAAATGTTTACAATATTTGCCCCTACACTCCTTTCAAAGGGATATGGGGGTCAGGATCCATCTAATGGCATGTATGTACATTCATTGTGGGGAAACTAGCCTATTCAAAAAAATTAATTTTCCTCCAAAATGCTGAACCACCCCGGCCCTTACCATTTGACCGAAATTGGTGTTTATTCAAATTATCACAATATTGCCCCTACGCCCCTTTCAAAGGGATATGGGGGTCAGGATCCATCTAATGGCATGTATGTACATTCATTGTGGGGAAACTAGCCTATTAAAAAAATATAATATTTTCCTCAAAAATGCTGAACCACCCCGGCCCTTACCATTTCGGCCTGAAATGGTGTTTATTCAAAATTATCACAATATTTGCCCCTACGCCCCTTTCAAAGGGATATGGGGGTCAGGATCCATCTAATGGCATGTATGGACATTCATTGTGGGGAAACGCTCCTATTAAAAAAAAATATATATTTTCCTCCAAAATGCTGAACCACCCCGGCCCTTACAATTCGGCCCGAAAGTTGTGATAATTCAAATTTTTACAATATTTGCCCCTACACCCCTTTCAAAGGGATATATGGGTCAGGATCCATCTAATGGCATGTATGTACATTATTGTGGGGAAACTAGCCCATTAAAAAAATATATATTTTCCTCCAAAATGCTGAACCACCCCGGCCCTTACAATTTCGGCACGAAAGTTGTGATAATTCAATGTTTACAATATTTGCCCCTACACCCCTTTCAAAGGGATATGGGGGTCAGGATCCATCTAATGGCATGTATGTACATTCATTGTGGGGAAACTAGCCTATTCAAAAAATATATTTTTTCCTTCAAAATACTGAACCACCCGGCCCTTACAATTTCGGCCCGAAAGTTGTGATAATTCAAATTTTACAATATTTGCCACTCACCCCTT